>NW_027639191.1:0-58002 GCF_951799975.1 Gobius niger | reverse complement strand
TCAGGGGTCATCAGGGGAGAGGGTCAGGGGTCATCAGGGGAGAGCAGGAGGGTCAGGGGTCATCAGGGGAGAGCAGGAGGGTCAGGGGTCATCAGGGGAGAGCGGGAGGGTCAGGGGTCATCAGGGGAGAGCAGGAGGGTCAGGGGTCATCAGGGGAGAGCAGGAGGGTCAGGGGTCATCAGGGGAGAGGGTCAGGGGTCATCAGGGGAGAGCGGGAGGGTCAGGGGTCATCAGGGGAGAGCAGGAGGGTCAGGGGTCATCAGGGGAGAGCAGGAGGGTCAGGGGTCATCAGGGGAGAGCGGGAGGGTCAGGGGTCATCAGGGGAGAGCGGGAGGGTCAGGGGTCTAAGGGCATGTGTGAGAAGATTTACATTTAAACAATCAATCAACCCATTGCAGCCGGTTTAAAGCTCTTCACACCCACACAAAGTGCATTGCAGAGTCAATACGGGAGTAAAAGCGCAGCCTTCTCTAAGTCGTCCTGACCGAGGAAAGGTTTAACCTTGTCCAGGAGACGGAGCTGAAAGAAGCTTGTCCGAACAACAGAGTCCATCTGTGTGTCGTCAAACTTAACCCCTACATTTCTCACCACTGTCTGAGAAAAAAGGTTCCCAGGTCCAACACAGTCCATAGATTTGGGTCCAAACAAAATGCACTCACTTTTACTCTCGTTAACATGGACAAAGTTCTGCAAAAAGTTGATTCTAAGCGAGTAAAAAATGTCCTACTTTAAGAAATAAGTTCTTCTTTTTCCCTAAAAATAAAATCCAGTCATTTCTTGCTCAGATGAATTTGCTAAAAACATGATATTTTTTCTTGTAACAAGAAAGAAAAACGTTTTGAATCTTCTTCAGTTTTAGACAAAGAATATTTTTTCTTATTTTAAGAAAAACTATAAGATCAACAACTCTTAATGTAAGAACTGATTCTCACAGAGAGAAAATACATTCCATTCTTTAAAGTGGGCTCGGTGGCACAGCGGTTAGAGCCTCAGCTTCACAGCTCGAAGGTCCCGGGTTCGAAAAATATTCTAGAAATAAGAATTCTTAGAAAGAAAAACATGCTGACCCCATTGGCAGAATCTTTTCCTTAAAACAAGACAAAATGTCTTATGTTAAGATTTTTTTCCTTGTTTTTAGGTACTTTTCGCAGTGTGAGCCGTTCCTCCTGTCAGCCGGGGCATTGTGGGTGGACTGTAGTGACAAAGACAGTCACCTCCTCCGCCTCATTAAAGCTAAAGGTAAAGGTAAAGCTTTGCTAATGCAAATGAACAGGTTTTGCCAAAACATTATCAAAGTGCATTTAAACAGAAACATCAGCAGCTGCCACGGATTCAGAAAAGTATTTCCACGAGACGCAAAAAAAACTACATGTTTCCCCAAAGTTAAATAGTGACTCTTGGAGACTTGGAAAAGCGACTTTACTCAGTCTGGGAAAAGTCATGCTTTAGATACTCCTCATGAAGTAACTTGCTCCTCACTGGTTTTGTCTGAACCAAAACAAATGCACGGACACAGGAGCTCCAGCTGAATATCTGCATTCTCTCCACAAACTCCACAAACTCCACAAACTCCACAAACTCCACAAACTCCACAAACTCCACAAACTCCACAAACTCCACTTCCTGCAGATTCGTTCTGTTGAGACTAAAGTAAATCCGGCGGCGATAACGAGCAGATACGAAAAACAACGGAGGCTGTGAGGGAGAGATCGGAGATAACACAAAGTCCACAGAGTCCAGAGATACTGTCATCACAGAGGAGGAGGAGGGAGAGGAGGAGGAGGAGGAGGAGGAGGAGGAGGAGGAGGGAGAGGGAGGAGGGAGAGGGAGGAGGGAGAGGAGGGACAGGAGGAGGGAGAGATCGGAGATAACACAGAGTCCAGAGAGTCCAGAGATACTGTCATCACAGAGGAGAGGAGGAGGAGGAGGAGGAGGAGGGAGAGGAGGAGGGAGAGGAGTGAGAGGAGGAGGAGGGAGAGGAGGAGGAGGAGGAGGAGGGAGAGGAGGAGGGAGAGGAGGAGGAGGAGGAGGAGGAGGAGGAGGAGGAGGAGGAGGAGGAGGAGGAGGGAGAGGAGGGAGAGGAGGAGGAGGGAGAGGAGGAGGAGGAGGAGGAGGAGGAGGAGGAGGGAGAGGAGGAGGAGGAGGAGGAGGAGGAGGAGGAGGAGGAGGAGGAGGGAGAGGAGGGAGAGGAGGAGGAGGGAGAGGAGGAGGAGGAGGGAGAGGAGGGAGAGGAGGAGGAGGGAGAGGAGGAGGAGGAGGAGGAGGGAGAGGAGGAGGAGGAGGGAGAGGAGGAGGAGGAGGGAGAGGAGGGAGAGGAGGAGGAGGGAGAGGAGGAGGAGGAGGGAGAGGAGGGAGAGGAGGAGGAGGGAGAGGAGGAGGAGGAGGAGGAGGGAGAGGAGGAGGAGGAGGAGGAGGGAGAGGAGGAGGAGGAGGAGGAGGAGGAGGAGGAGGAGGAGGAGGAGGAGGAGGAGGAGGAGGGAGAGGAGGGAGAGGAGGAGGAGGGAGAGGAGGAGGAGGAGGGAGAGGAGGAGGAGGAGGAGGAGGAGGAGGAGGAGGAGGAGGAGGAGGAGGAGGAGGAGGGAGAGATCGGAGATAACCCAAAGTCCAGAGAGTCCAGAGCGGAGATACTGTCATCACAGAGGAGGAGGAGGGAGAGGAGGAGGAGGAGGGAGAGGAGGGAGAGGAGGAGGAGGGAGAGGAGGAGGAGGAGGGAGAGGAGGGAGAGGAGGAGGAGGGAGAGGAGGAGGAGGAGGAGGAGGGAGAGGAGGAGGAGGAGGAGGAGGAGGAGGAGGAGGAGGAGGAGGAGGAGGAGGAGGAGGAGGAGGGAGAGGAGGGAGAGGAGGAGGAGGGAGAGGAGGAGGAGGAGGGAGAGGAGGAGGAGGAGGAGGAGGAGGAGGAGGAGGAGGAGGAGGAGGAGGAGGAGGAGGGAGAGATCGGAGATAACCCAAAGTCCAGAGAGTCCAGAGCGGAGATACTGTCATCACAGAGGAGGAGGAGGAGGGAGAGGAGGAGGGAGGGGAGGGAGGAAAAGGAGGAGGAGGAGGAGGAGCTTGAAAGAGCGAGAGACTGGAGGTAACTTATAAAACGTTGTTTCCGTGGGTCAAAGACAATATTTCACTTCTGTCTAAACCAGTGGTTCTCAACCTTCTGGAGCCGCGACCCCCCCAATATAACAATTAAAGAGGTTCGTGACCCCCCACCCCCACCCGGGTCACACTGTGAGAAACCGGAACATTAGCCGACACAATTCTTAAAAAAATAAAAATAAAAAAACGGCTCAAATAAAATTCATCAAATTATGAACATATAATCCCCCATGCCACAAAAAAATATTATAATATACGCTAAAAAAAGTATGATCTGGTGACCCCCCAAATGTGTCTCGCGACCCCCAGGTTGAGAACCACTGGTCTAAACCATCACTTCTGTATCTTTAATGAACTTCTGCCATAAAACCGTTCGAGCGACGTCATTATTTTACAGGAAACGCAGATTTAAAGTTCATTCCGACGCTTTTTAACGACACTTTCGGCACAAATCACTCCATAAACGTTTCCCCGGCGGCCATGTTTATTTATTGTATTTCCTTCTCGTCTTTATCTCCTTTCGACTCGTGCGTCTCATTAAAGGAACGCGCAACAATTAACAAAGCCGCAGATTAATTCCTAATGATGGATCGACGCATAAATTAGCAACAACAACAAAAAAAACGGCGTCTTCGGGGCCGTAATATCCGCGTCCGAATTTTAATAAGCGGAACGGAGAAAACGGCGAAGAACGCGGCGCATTCACGACCGGGGCATCAATCTCCCGTCGGCCGCGGAACGAGGAGCCGCCGCCGCCGACGAGCCGCCGCCGCCGCCGACGACCGGGACCATTTACAAAAGCCTTCATCAAAATGGTAATTATTCATCGGGCGGTGATTAAAGCGGCGGCGGATTCATATTACACATAAATCTGAGGCCGAACGTTAACGAGAATAAACTTTTAATTAGACGCGGCGTTAACGAGGGAGAAAAGGGGGTCATTGTGAGAGCTGGAAACGAGACCCGGGCCTGGAGGTGACGCTGTGTGGCTTTAGAGAGAGAGGAGGGGGAGGAGGAGAGGAAGAGGAAGAAGTGTGAAAGTGAAGAGAGATAAAGGTGAAGCTTCTGCTGTGACCGACATAGAGGAAGTTCTTCAGTCATTTTGTGTTTCATATAAAAAATAAGACTTTTTATTTGAGGAAAAAAAGCAAAAAAAGTCAATATTTTAAGCAACAAAATACAAATAAAACCATCTGGATTTTTGCTCGTTTTCTCCCTTCACATCCAAACTCTCTTTATGAAGTTTATTCTCTGACGTTTTGTGGCTTCGAGCCGGAGATTCATCCAGGAAGTGACTCCAACATGGTCTTTCCCCAAACTTATTCATTCACAAATACATATTCCCCAAAAAAGTAAAAAAAAAATTATTAAAAAAATACTTTTGAAAATGTATTGAAAATCAATTTGAAAAAAATATAGAATTCATTGTTTTCTTTAATAAATTGGAAAATCTTGGAAAAGTTTTGGTAATTTTTTTAACTAAAAATAAAAAATAATAATTGTATTTTTTCTTTTATAAATTTTGGAAAATAAAAAAAAATTAAAAAAATTGGAAAAAAGATTGAAGATTTATCCAGGAAGTGACTCCAACATGTCTGTGCGTCTCCCTGGTCTTTCTCACACTGATTCATTCACAAATACTGACTGTTTGGTATCCACGTGTTGCAGGAAAGGCTGTGACCGAGATGTAATCCCCACAATTGTGTACACTTTTGAAAAAAAGTTTTGGAAAAAAGTAAAAAATGAATAAAAAAATAAAAAACTACTTTTGAAAATGTTGGTGAAGTTTTGGAAAAAAAAATGTAACAAATTGAAAAATTTTAGAATTTGTTGTTTTCTTTAATAAATTGGAAAATCTTGGAAAATCTTGAAAAAATTTTGGAAAATTTTGAAAAATTCATTTGGAAAATATTGGAAATTGAAAAAAAAAAATCATTTTAAATATATATATATATATATATTTTATTTTTTTTTTCTTCTTTTTTGAAAATGTTTTGGAAAAGTTTTTAACTAAAGATAAATAATAATTGTTTGTTTCTTTTTAATAAATTTTGGAAATAAAAAAATTGGAAAGAAGATTGAAGATTTATCCAGGAAGTGACTCCAACATGTCTGTGTCTCCCAGGTCTTTCTCACGTTTATTCATTCACAAACACTGACATGTTTGGTATCCACGTGTGGCAGGAAAGGCTGTGACCGAGATGTAATCCAAATATGGGCATTTCCTGTGTGGGCGACAGCAGCGGCTAAAGAGGAACATACACAGGTGCATGTGCAGACAAAGGGACTAAACCAGACCCAAAGTCCCTCTGAGCAAATGTTTGTCACTAATATGTCACAAAAACAACACATTTAATCCAGGCTCCATGTTTCAGTCATTCTTACACAAAAACACCTCATTTGTGTTTATCAGAAAACGGGCTGTTCCTTCTTTTCCTCATGATTCTGTCAGTGATCCACCACAGAGCGAGCGCTGAGGTGGAACGGTGGAGAATTGCTGTGAAATTAGCAGCTCTCCTTCGTTAAGCACAAACCCCAGAGTCACACGACACCAGCAGCCCCGCCCCCTACGTCCCCTACATCCCCTACGTCCCCTACGTCCCCTACACCCCCTACACCCTCGCTCTGAGACAGGGAGCGGTAAAAGCACAGAGAGGCTTTCAGCACCACGGACAGCGCCGAGTCTTACGCCCAGAAACGTGTCCACAAGTTCGAAACCAAAGCAGGAATTCCATGAAGGATTAAAACTGAGGAATACATTTACAGAAGAAGAAATGCCTCCAAACACTCGGTGATGAATGAAGCCTCACATGACTTCTGAGAGGATCCTCAGAAGTAAAAAATACACCATACACCATAAAAAGACACTATTTTCTCGCATTTTTAGTGTACTTTAACCTCTTAACTCCCGCCTGAACCGAGAGGATCTTTTTCTTCACGTCATCAGATCTTTTTTTTTTTCCATAATTTTTTTGTTGGGAATTTAACTCATTTTTGTAACTTTTTTGTCATTTTTTCGTCAATTTTTTATCACATTTTGTAATTTTTTCATCATTTTTTTAATCAAATTTGTGTCATTTTTTTGTCACATTTTTTGTCATTTTTTCGTCAATTTTTTGTCAATTTCTTGTGACATTTTACGTCTCTTTTTTGTCAATGTTTTCTCGCTTTTTTGTCACATTTCCATCATTGTTTTTGTCTCAGTTTTGTCGCTATTTTCACAGCTTTTTTCCAGAAGCTTTTGGATTGGGGTAAAGCCAAACTGGAGAAAATGTGCTCGGTTCAGGTGGGAGTTAAGGGGTTAAAGGGAAATCTACTGCTCGTTCAACAAAAACTTGTGTGGAAAATACAATATTTATCACATTTCTGTCATTTTTTCGTAATTTTTTAATCAAATTTTTGTCATTTTTTTGTCACATTTTTATCACATTTTTGTCACATTTCTGTCATTTTTTTGTAATTTTTGTTGTCAATTTTTTCGTCAATTTTTTCGTCAATTATTGTCATTTTTTTGTCACATTTTTGTCACTTTTTCTTCAATTTTTTGTCAATTTCTTGTGATATTTTTGTTTTCGTCTCAGTTTTGTCGCTATTTTCACAGCTTTTTTCCAGAAGCTTTTGGATTGGGGTAAAGCCAAACTGGAGAAAATGTGCTCGGTTCAGGCGGGAGTTAAGGGGTTAAAGGGAAATCTACTGCTCGTTCAACAAAAACTTGTGTGGAAAATACAATATTTATCACATTTCTGTCATTTTTTTGTCACATTTCTGTCATTTTTTCGTAATTTTTTAATCAATTTTTTGTCATTTTTTCGTAATTTTTTAATCAAATTTTTGTCATTTTTTTGTCACATTTTTGTCACATTTTTGTTACATTTCTGTAATTTTTTTGTAATTTTTTTGTCAATTTTTTCGTCAATTTTTTCGTCAATTTTTTTGTCCGTTTTTTTGTCAATTTTTATCACATTTTTGTCACATTTCTGTCATTTTTTTGTCATTTTTTCTTCAATTTTTTGTCAATTTCTTGTGATATTTTTGTTTTCGTCTCAGTTTTGTCGCTATTTTCACAGCTTTTTTCCAGAAGCTTTTGGATTGGGGTAAAGCCAAACTGGAGAAAATGTGCTCGGTTCAGGCGGGAGTTAAGGGGTTAAAGGGAAATCTACTGCTCGTTCAACAAAAACTTGTGTGGAAAAAATACAATATTTATCACATTTCTGTCATTTTTTTGTCACATTTCTGTCATTTTTTCGTAATTTTTTAATCAAATTTTTGTCATTTTTTTGTCACATTTTTGTCACATTTCTGTCATTTTTTTGTCATTTTTTTGTCATTTTTTTCGTAAATTTTTGTCACATTTTTGTCACATTTTTGTCACTTTTTCTTCAATTTTTTGTCAATTTCTTGTGACATTTTTGTTTTCGTCTGAGTTTTGTCGCTATTTTCACAGCTTTTTTCCAGAAGCTTTTGGATTGGGGTAAAGCCAAACTGGAGAAAACGTGCTCGGTTCAGGTGGGAGTTAAGGGGTTAAAGGATCCACAAACACGACAAACATGCCCAGTTCCTTTGACGTTCCCGGGTGGAGCTACAAGACTTTTCTCTCTACAACACAGTCACCGCCGTGTGCTCAAGTGTTGCCTCCACAAAGACCTGGGGCCAAACCAGACTCCCAAACATCTGTGTCCCGTCCCAGCGCCCGTCCCAGCGCCCGTCCCAGCGCCCGTCCCAGCGCCCGTCCACGCTCGCACAGAGGGAGGCGGGGCTTCTGTCTCTGAAACTCATAAATGTACACAAACATCTGCAGGGGGAGGACCCGGCGAGGGGAGCGCCTCGTGGCCCCGCTCAGATCTTTCAGTGGGACGTCCCGATCTAACGAGGCCGATCGCAGCGAGGACGCCTGAACTTTGACCTCAGGCTGAGAGCGAGGAGCGCGACCCCGCCGGGAGGAGCCGCAGTGTCGGGACGAGCGTCGCTCAGGGGCCACGGGTTCCAAAAACAGATCCAGAACCACAGATGGGACAGAGATCACAGGAGCAGCTCATGGGGCAAAAGGAGAAGGAGGATCTTCTGCTTCAGGGGGAGGCGAAGTTCTGTCGTTCTCAAAACACCAGGGGCCGAACCTCAACAGTAAAGTACCTGAAGTAAAGAACTATTTTCAGCAAATGCCAGTGTTTTACAGCAGTGGGTCCCAAGATTTCCCTTTAACCCCTTAACTCCCACCTGAGCCGAGCACATTTTCTCCAGTTTGGCTTTACCCCAATCCAAAAGCTTCTGGAAAAAAGCTGTGAAAATAGCAACAAAACTGAGACGAAAACAATGATGGAAATGTGACAAAAAAGTGAGAAAACATTGATGAAAAAGTGTCAAAAATGTCACAAAAATGTCACAAGAAATTGAAGAAAAAATGACAAAAAAATGACAAAAAAATGACAAAAAATTGACGAAAAAATGACAGAAATGTGACAAAAATGTGATGAAAATATGACCAAAAAAAAGACACAAAAAAAGACAAAATTTGATAAAAAATGTACAAAAAAATTACAAAAAAATTGACAAAAAATGTGATAAAAATGTGACAAAAAATTGACGAAAAAATGACGAATAAAATGACAAAAATGTGACCAAAAAATGACAAAATTTGATTAAAAAAATGAAGAAAAAATTACAAAAAATGAAGGGAAAAAAAATGACAGAAAATGGATAAAAAATTGACGAAAAAATGACAAAAATGTGACAAAAAAAATGACAGAACTGTGATAAAAGTTGACAAAAAAAAAAAAAAAAAAATGCTGAAAAAGTTTTAAAAAAAAATGAGTTGAATACGCAAAACAAAAAATTTATGGGAAAAAACTCTGATGACGTGAGGAAAAAGATCCTCTCGGTTCAGGCGAGAGTTAAGAGCTTAAGACTGAAATTATGACCAAAACAACCCAACCACATTCATGTTAACAGACACAGTCAGTGTTTCTGTGCAGTTTCAGATGGAAAATAATGAATAAATGTTCCTTATAGACTCGCGACCCACAGAAAATGGTGCTATGACCGACTTTCGGGTCCCGCCCCCACTAGAGAATCACTGTTTAACATTACACATGACCAAGCGGGACATTTTTAAAATACTGACACTATTTCTCACATCTTTAGACTTACTTTAACAGGTATTTGCTCTTATTTGCACAATAATATTCCTTAAAAACATTTTGGGGGTCAGAGGTTCTGGGCTGGAGGGCCGGATTTGGCCCCCAGGCCTGAGGTTGCCTGTTCTACTTTATAGGACGATCACAACATGGAGCTGGAGGAGGACGTTTAATAAATCAGCTTTAATCACAGATCGACAGCAGCAGTTTTCCCACTCCTCCTGCATCCAAAGAGCCGATCTCACCGGGCTGGGGACTAACTGGAGACTAACTGGAGACTAGTTGGAGACTAGAGTTGCTGCTGGTCATGGAGTTGCCTCCGAGACGTCCCCTGGAATAAGGCGAGTCTCCAGTGAGTCTGGGTGAAGTGGAGTCTCCGCATGGTCTCAAGCAGTTGTGTTGCGAACACTGTTTGTGAGACGTTTCTGTGACGTCCCTGCAATAGCCTAATGATCGTTATTAGACAGTGTTTATAACCTTAGAATACAACTGGCAATGCTTTCAAAGCTGCTTTATAATAAAATGTACCTCTGGGCTCACAATACAAGAAAGCAAAATAGAAAACAAATGGTAAAGCAGCAAAGGAAAAAAAAAAAGCAGTGCAGGCCATGCGCTCGGTAAGCGGTGGTTTCATTTTCGCTTTCCTGGCACAGTAAAGTGAAGATTACTGCGCGGGTTTCGAATTACTCCCTGTATTATTACGCCTGACAATATAGTCCCCCCTTTTATCCGCTTAGAAAATCCACATTGTTTAATTTAGTGTAATTATACTTTGTAGTGGAACACTTCACGTAACCATATTCAAATAGGGAAAACGTGGAAGAGCTTGGTAGCTTCTATCTTGACCTGTTTTGGAGCTATAGAGGAGAGAGGGAGAGGCTAAATGCTAACGCCGTCTGCGCTGTGTTTACGTGACTGAAGATCAGACAGGTCCTAAAGAACTCGTCAAAGCTCAGGTAAGAACATATCTCAGTATGTAAAAACGGTGGCCTGTTCCTTCAAGCCCCGCCCTACTCGCGATTGCGTTTTATATTATAGATATTTCGTGACGATTTCTGTGATGTTTGTGGAGCAAGTTTTGGGCCAAAACATCTTTCACGAATGTCACGACTGACCCTCCATGTGTGGACGTCTCCTGTCCATCCTGCAGATCAATAAAGAATCATCCAGTTCCACCAACACTCGTGATCCTCGTCCACGTGGAGCTTAAAGTTTAGTCTCTTTGTCTTTGTGTTTATTCCTCCTGTCTTTAGCCGCTGCTGTCTCCCACACAGGAAATGCCCATATATGGATTACAGCGTCACCTCGGCCACAGCGCTGCAGACGTTAAAGGAGCAGAATCCCCGTTTTCCGCAGACTGGAGCCTTCATCAGTGCAGTCCTCGGCTCGGGGTCAGTGGGCGAAGGCCGGGCCGCTGAGCCACTGTCGGCCCGGTTTATGCAGATCCGCGTGAGCCGTATTCCCCGCGGACGCCGCTCTCTCCGCCGGGTCAGAGGTGGGACGCTGGCGCTGGACAGATGGCGTCTGAGCGCTCTGTCCTTGATCCAACTGTCTCCGCCTCCTCCGCCGCCGCGTTTGACTCACTGTGACCTGAGACTCGGGACGTCCACAAACCCCTCGGTCTGCGGAGCCGTCACGGAGTCGGGCGCAGGATTCACGAGGCTCGCGGTGTGAAAGAGCGGATCAGGGAGCAGGAGAGGAGGCCAGGTCTTAGGAGTCTGTGGGATGTGCTGGAGGAGCTTTCAGTGGTTCTTCTTTGTCTTTGTTTTAGGAAACATCAGCCTCTCATTCACATCTCTGTTGGTTCTGAATAATAAATACTAAATATCAGAGTGACTTATTATCATCAGGCTGTTACCTCTGGAATCGCCCTTATATGGTCATGTTTGAAGCAGATGACGGGGAAACAAAGAGGAGAGAAATCTAAACTTTCAACAATTACTCCAGAACTGCTTTAAAGGGACTACACGGAGTTTAAAAATGTTAAAATTAAGTATTTTATCACATTTTTGTCACATTTTTGCCATTTTTTCATCATTTTTTCATCATTTTTTCGTCATTTTTTTTGTCACTTTCTGTCCTTTTTTCATGTTTGAAGCAGATGAGGGGGAAAACAAAGAGGAGAGAAATCTAAACTTACTATAATTACTCCAGAACTGCTTTAAAGGGACTATACAGAGTTTAAGAATGTTAAAATTAAGTATTTTATCACATTTTTTATCAAATTTTTTATCAAATTTTTATCACATTTTTATCACATTTTTGCCATTTTTTCATCATTTTTTCGCGAGATGATTTAATCCGGCCCCCACTTGTAGAGCACAAATCCCTGAGTATGTCAAAAAAAAAGTAAGTCTCATAAAAGTAAGCCCATTCCTGTGCGGAGTTAGGATATTTTAACTAAATAACCAGTTTACTCATTCCAACCACTAGGGGGCAATTTGAATAAATAAAAAATAATTCCACAGGTGTCCAGCAGAGGGCACTGACATAAGAGATCAGAATATAAACACATTATAGCCACGTGGTAAATGAAGCTTAACCACAGAGTGTGGAGAGAATGAATAATGACGACAGTTTTTTGAGAAACTTGTGACACAGGCTTGTAAAGCACAAGTGTAAGAAGTTATTACTTTGGTCACATAAGGATGTTTAATTTGAAAATAAAAATAAATGGAAACTAAAACAAAGTGTGAAGACTTGATTATTGATATTTTTGCAAATCAGTGAAACAAACATGAGCCTGAATCAAGTGTTGATCTTGTGGATTTGATTTGACTGTGCAGGCGAGTCGTCTCTACTTCACAAAGAGGCATTTTGGTCCGGGTCATATAATCCTATATTATAGCCAACCCGGTCCGGCCCCCATCCCAGTCAGGAACAATAATGTGGCCCCCAGAGAAAAAAGTCTGAGGACCCCTGTTATGGGGAATAAATCTTCTGTGACTAAAGCTACTGAAGTCTGGTGGTTTCTCCTCCGACCCTGGGATCAACGAACACGCTGGGCGAGACCTTTTTGATACTTTAATGCTTTAAACTTAACTGTTTAACTGTGTTTAAATTGATCTTATGGAGTCAGACCTTATGTAAATTTAGAGTTTTAATATTTCCTGTGAAATCGCCCACACCTTCCACAAACATTTACTCTAAGTTTACTCCGTCGACACGCCCGCTTCAGCTTTAAAAAGTCTCTCACAGCCGAGACATGAATCTATCACCAAGACAATCGTTCCTATTACAATATTACAAGAGGAAGTGCAAATGTAGCATCATCATTAAGCCCCGCCTCCCCCCAAACTGAGGCTCCAGGACAGAGACGTTTTATTCCAGCTCGTCCTGAATCACTTCGCAAACTCAGACATCACGTTTGTTGTAAACCAGTGGTACGACGAGCGGAACAATAAAAGAGCTCAGATGGGATTTAAATTAATCAGCGCCGGCGTGAGGCTCATTAATAAACCCCGAGGCCCGAAGAGAAGCGGAATCAACCACAGACGGAGCCAAACGTCTTCAGTCCAGATCTAAGGATTGTAGCTAAACTGAAGCTAAAGGGAAAGTGCTCCACTGTGAACAAACTGTCAGACCCAGACCTGCCAGAGTGAACAGGAAGACTCTGAACTGATCCTGGTTGTAAGGCCAGCAGAGCTTCACACACGTTCTTCTTCTTCTTCTTGTCAAAATCTCTGAAGTCATTTAGAGCCTGTACCTGCGTCTGACACGGGACGTTCTCACCGGAGCAGGAGGCCCAGAGCCGAGCGGGACTGGCCCACACTTTTGATTGTCCCACATTATTGAACACCTCGTTATTTAAGAAAAAGAGGCGACTGAGGAGATTCATTACAAGCCGCACTCACTCTTCTGTGGCACCTTCACATTATGTTCCTCTTTACATCGCGCTGCCTCGTCTTCTTCCTTAGAATCGACGTCAAATTGAAAACAAAAGCGAAATTGCCTTGAAAAGTCTGTTTGAGCGTCGGTTAAACACATCCTAACACCAAAACAACAACAGTTTCCATAAATAAACCACACGTGCCTCAAGTGCCACAACACCAGGTCTGATCTGAGTTTTAAGGAGACGTTTCCATCGTGTGTCAGTCTTTACCTCCTAATGATGCTCCTTGTGGAGCCACAGCTCAGTCCAAAAGAAAGAAGCACATTTCACAGGGAGCAGAGCAACTTTTTTCTTTTTTTTTCCCAATAGGTGGCGTTCACAATTTAGAATGTGATGATGTCATAATGTCAGATGGGGGGCGGGGCCAATGCAACTCTATGGGAGAAATACAGTTTTTGTAAGAAACTCCAAAACAAAAATTGACAAATGTTTTTCCTCATCAGTGTTTGATCGTGATTGGATTCACAAACCTGTGATATTATTTTTTTGTCTGAAAGTCCTTTCTATTGGACAACATCATGGTCATGTTTTCGCATATTGTCACCACTTTTTGATGTTTTTTGGAGATAATAATTGGACATATGAGCCGACAGAGGAGACAATGAACTTTGTGACAGTTTTTGTTTCATGTGGATTCCTCCAGTAATGACTGAGATATGAGCCAAAAAACAAAGACATAAAAATATGCATTTTATCAGTTACCACAATTACCACAGTTACCATAGTTACCGTCAGTTGACCTCCACCTCAATGTTAAACTATGGCTGTTTAGAATGTTGTGATGACACGTGAACGCTACCTATTCAGTCGCTCCTGAATCCTGCAGCTGCAGCTCAAATGTTCCAATACGCTACAGTTTTCTTGTAACTGCTGCATAACTCTGTAACTCCTCCACAGCCGACATGACAGTTTATGATCAATTAAATCCTGTACATTTCGTATCTTTGGTCATTCGAACGGGGTCCAACGCGAGGCCTCTCTGTCCCGCCTGCTCACCTGGATCTGCAGCAGCGGAGGAACAGTTTTATGTCTTTAATCTTTATCAAACATTGCACGTTGCATCAGCATGTTACGCGTGTACAAGAGAACCCCCCCCCCTCGTAAACCACCGCCTCCCGCAGGTCTGGGGAAAGCCTGGGGAGGGGGCGGCACCACAACATCACAATGCGAGTCCGTCCCCCCTCCTGTCCCGCCCACTTTTTGCGGCAGGTCTGACACCGGAGCGCCGCCGTCTGCGCAGTCGTCTGCTCTACAGCCTGCGCTAAGAACCACAAGATCTGGCCCTGATGTTTTATAGAATAAACAGAGTGCTCATTCCAGACACTAGGGGGCATTACATTTAAAAAAGGAAAGAGTTCCACACGTGTCCAGCAGAGGGCGCTGACATAAGAGCTCAGGATATGAACAATATAACCCACAAAAACGTGACTTTAGTGCAATGCTTTCCAATGGGGAACAAGCGGCTATATATGGAGGTACTACAGCAATGGCGCCCCCTAGTGTCGTGGTCATAAAGCAGAGCAGCCACTTCTGGAATCAATAGGAGACAGAGTTTGTTTGTTTTTTTGACTGTAAAATAACTAAAAGAAGTGAATATTTTCGAGGTAAAGAAGTTTCGTTATGGTTTTGCTGCTGAACTCTCTCCCTCCAGTCCCTCAGAGCTCCCTGGTCCACGTCGCTGCAAAGACCCAGGACGAGGAAAGACTGACTCTCAGGACGGGGTGAGTCAAAGCTGCATCAGACCGAGGACCAGAGAACCAGAGGACCAGAGGACCAGAGGCGCCTCATCTGAACTACACAGACAGAGCAAGATGGCCGCCGCACAGACAAACACAAGCCAACCACCAGGGGGCAGCGCGTCTGATCCCGCTTCAGATAAACCCAGATGAAACTCGGACTTTATCAGAATCAGAATCCGACAAAACGACAACAACGAAGGGAAAAGCACAGACATGAGGTCAGAGCGAGTTCTGGTTCAGCTCCAGGTCTGAAAGGTTTTCTCTAAATTGACACGACCTGTTTGTTGTCCTGTTTGCCTTTACCCAAATCTAAAAGCTTCTCGAAAAAAAGTGTCAAAATAGCGACAAAAATAAAAGGAAAACAAGGATGAAAATGCAACAAGAGCGACAGAAAAGTACAGAAAACAAAAGTGACGACAAAGCAGCAACAATGATCCATTTAGATGAGTTTTGTAGGTCTTAGCTTTCAAATGAGGCGCTACACTTAACTGGGAAAATGCACTGGGTGAAGGCGGGGCTTAAGAGGTTCATCTCTAATGTTTTTGTT
The DNA here is from genome assembly GCF_951799975.1 of Gobius niger. Lineage (NCBI taxonomy): Eukaryota > Metazoa > Chordata > Actinopteri > Gobiiformes > Gobiidae > Gobius > Gobius niger. The sequence continues at coordinate 42,607 of NW_027639191.1, read as the reverse complement.
TCTAAGTGGCTGCATTTGCCTTTTTATTTTCACACTAGGGCTGAACGATACGGACAAAACTTCACATCTCGATGATCACGCCAGATCCAGATATAGTTACAATATAACGATGGGTTAAGAAAGGATTAAACAACTCGGTTCTAATGTTGTTCCTCCTGCATTATAACGTCTAACGCGGCTCCTCGTTGTTTAATCCGCTTATACCAGGGTCCCACAAACCTAACATTTATAATAAACTCACTAAATCTGCCAGACTACGGGACTATTTTGTGTGGGTTATTAGCCGGTCACTGAAGGCTGGTCTCAGAGCGAGTCATTCTCCGCAGCTATTACGAGGATCTCAGTCAGGCTCAACGACACAACATCAGCACAGAATCACAACACAACAGGACTAACCCGGAAACACTTTTCCCTGGAAGTAAACACCGATATGCGGCACTCGTGGGCACGAGTTATTTACCTTTTACAAGGTTTAACCTGAAGCTAAAGCTAGCTTAACCAGCTCAACTGTTTATGGAAACAGCTGCGGTGGAGTCGCTCACACCTGGGCCCAACTCAAACTTTTATGTTTGACTTTACTAATCCAGACAAATATGTTTAACCCCTTAACTCCCACCTGAACCGAGCACATTGTCTCCAGTTTGGCTTTACCCCAATCCAAAAGCTTCTGGAAAAAAGGTGTGAAAATATCAACAAAACTGAGACGAAAACAATGATGGAAATGTGACAAAAAGTGAGAAAAACTTGGCAAAAAAGTGACGAAAAATGGATGAAAAAATGACAAAAAAAATGACAAAAATGCGACAAAAAAAATGACAAAAATGTGATTACAATTTGACCACAAAAATTACAAAAAATTGACAACAAAATAAAAAAAAAAATGACAAAAATGTGAGAAAAAATGACAAAAAAGTTACAAATATGAGTTGAATACAGAAAAAATCTGATAACGTGAGGAAAAAGATCCTCTCGGTTCAGGCGGGAGTTAAGAGGTTCAATGCAGGATCATTTTATGTACGCCTGAAAATGATGAATAGCCTTAACCGTTTCCAATAGAAATGTAAAGCTCATATGTTATTAACAGTAGCTAACCTAGCTGCTCACTCTCCTCTACAAACATTTAGCAAACACTAAATCCATCTCATACGTTCCTGTCAGTCACTAATTACGCCTTTATCTGGTTCAGCTGTGTCATGCGTTGCTATGGCGACGCCACAGCGGAGTGACATCCCAGTGATTTAACTACCGGACTACGTGTGCGGTTATACCAAAATAATGCACCAGCCAATCAGAATCAAGTATTCACCCAGGCCATGGTGTAAATTAATATTATCGTCCAGTTAATTTATATTACAATATACAATCATACATTGAACGTTATAAAAGACATTTCTATCCATTCGCCCCAAACAGTGGAGGCTGATCCGTAAACCTGCTCTTGTTCTAAGTGTGGAGTAAAAGCCGCTCAGAGGAACACACTAAAAACATGTACAATAGAAACCCCATGTGGGCTCAGGGTCGGGCTCAGGGTCGGACCCAGAACCCAGACCCCCGGCTGTTCCCGTGTGGCGTTACCATGGCGACGAGGTGTGCTGCTGTCCCAGGTGCAGGGTCTTGGGTCGCGCGGCGGAGCAGCTGCCCGCGTTGGCAGGTCGCTCCCAGTAGGGGTCGCTGTGAGAGAGACACACGTTTTTAAACACATGCAACGTTACGTCATGTTTGTGTGATTTCACTTTCAAACACAGCAGTGAGTGGTGGTGTAGTGTATCTGGTGTAGTGACTCTGTGAGAGCGACTGTGAGAGCGACTCAGGTGTAGTGACTCTGTGAGAGCGACTGTGAGAGCGACTCAGGTGTAGTGACTCTGTGAGAGCGACTGTGAGAGCGACTCAGGTGTAGTGACTCTGTGAGAGCGACTCAGGTGTAGTGACTCTGTGAGAGCGACTGTGAGAGCGACTCAGGTGTAGTGACTCTGTGAGAGCGACTCAGGTGTAGTGACTCTGTGAGAGCGACTGTGAGAGCGACTCAGGTGTAGTGACTCTGTGAGAGCGACTGTGAGAGCGACTCAGGTGTAGTGACTCTGTGAGAGCGACTCAGGTGTAGTGACTCTGTGAGAGCGACTGTGAGAGCGACTCAGGTGTAGTGACTCTGTGAGAGCGACTCAGGTGTAGTGACTCTGGTGTAGTGACTCTGTGAGAGCGACTGTGAGAGCGACTCAGGTGTAGTGACTCTGTGAGAGCGACTCAGGTGTAGTGACTCTGTGAGAGCGACTGTGAGAGCGACTCAGGTGTAGTGACTCTGTGAGAGCGACTCAGGTGTAGTGACTCTGTGAGAGCGACTGTGAGAGCGACTCAGGTGTAGTGACTCTGTGAGAGCGACTCAGGTGTAGTGACTCTGGTGTAGTGACTCTGTGAGAGCGACTGTGAGAGCGACTCAGGTGTAGTGACTCTGTGAGAGCGACTCAGGTGTAGTGACTCTGTGAGAGCGACTGTGAGAGCGACTCAGGTGTAGTGACTCTGTGAGAGCGACTCAGGTGTAGTGACTCTGTGAGAGCGACTGTGAGAGCGACTCAGGTGTAGTGACTCTGTGAGAGCGACTCAGGTGTAGTGACTCTGGTGTAGTGACTCTGTGAGAGCGACTGTGAGAGCGACTCAGGTGTAGTGACTCTGTGAGAGCGACTCAGGTGTAGTGACTCTGTGAGAGCGACTGTGAGAGCGACTCAGGTGTAGTGACTCTGTGAGAGCGACTCAGGTGTAGTGACTCTGGTGTAGTGAGAGCGACTCTGTGAGAGCGACTGTGAGAGCGACTGTGGTGAAATGTTCTCATGCTTCAGTGTCGTTTTGCTTCAAACCGTATCAGATTTACTGATCCCCGTCTAACAGGAGATACAAGTTGGTTTTATTTTCTAGCGCTGCTCGATTATTGAAAAAATAATAATCACGATTATTTTTGTCATAATTGAAATCACGATTATTCAAACGATTCTTTGTCGCCTTTAAAAAAAAAAGTCTTTATTTTATTTATATATTTATGCTGAATATTTTCTGTTTTCTGGACAATCATAAAAGTACAAATGATTTCAAGTTTACCTCGATTAAGGAGAGGTCTCTGTTTCACACCTGCCCCCTGCTGGCCAGCCCTCACACCTGCCCCCTGCTGGCCAGCCCTCACACCTGCGCAAGCAAACTGAGCAGCAGCGCGGCCGGATGACATCATCACACAGCGCCGTTTGTTTCTATGTCAGGCTAAAGCATGAGCCACGGCACAGGAAAAGTGAAGGGAAAATAATCCCAGCGCCGTGAAATAATGCAAGTCTGCTTTGCAAAAAAAAATCTGAAAAAAAATCAAATAAATCTGAAAAAAAAACAAAAAACGATTATCCTAATTTTGTAATCGTTTAGTGTAAAAATCGAAAAACGGATTTTTAATAATAGATATCTCCGTTTGGAAAGCATATGCTGAGTCTTATCAATGGCTCTAAGTCTATTTTTACAAATTAACTCTTCGTTTCTTTTTGTCGAGCAACACGAGGCGTCCGTGATCCGAGAAAGAGGATTTTCCGAGTTGAAAATGCAACATGAACGCAGCACGACTGAGAAGAAGACCTGCAGAACCAGAACTACTACAACAGGGGTAGGCAACGTCAGGCCAGGGGGCCAAATCCGGCCCTCCAGCACAGAACCTCTGGCCCCAATATGATTTTGTGAAATATTATGATGCAAATAAGGGACCTGTTAAAGGGACTATACGGAGTTTAAAAATGTTAAAAGTAAGTATTTTTCTCCCCCTACATGTTTCAACAATGTCCTCATGTGTAGAATGAGCTCAGACCTGTTCACCACAACTGCCTCTAAAATCCTGCACTGTCACTCAGAAAGTTGTTACTCCGGGTCTGAAGTTCCGTCATGCACGAGCTTAATATAGACGCTGCAGTTACACGTATGACCTGAGGTGGCAGTAGTGAGTTTTTCTTCAACCCCTTAACTCCCACCTGAACCGAGCACATTTTCTCCAGTTTGGCTTTACCCCAGTCCAAAAGCTTCTGGGGAAAAGCTGTGATAAAGCAACAAAACTGAGACGAAAACAATGATGGAAATGTGGCAAAAATGTCACAAAAATGTCACAAGAAATTGACAAAAAATGGAGGAAAAAATGACAAAAATGTGACAAAAAATGACAAAAAAATGACAAAAATGTGACAAAAATGTGACAAAAAAATGACAAAAATGTGACAAAAAATGACAAAAAAATGACAAAAATGTGACAAAAATGTGACAAAAAAATGACAAAAATGTGACAAAAAATGACAAAAAAATGACAAAAATGTGACAAAAATGTGACAAAAATGTGACAAAAAAATGACAAAAATGTGACAAAAAAATCACAAAAAAATGACACAAAAATGACAAAAATGTGACAAAAAAATCACAAAAAATGACAAAAATGTGACAAAAAAGACAAAAATTGGACAAAAATGTGACAAAAAAAGACAAAAATGTGACAAAAATTTGATAAAAAATTGACAAAAAAATAAATAAAAAAATGACAAAAAATGACAAAAAATTGACCAAAAAATGACAAAAAAGTTACTAAAATGAGTTGAAAACCCAACAAGTCTGATGACGTGAGGAAAAAGATCCTCTCGGTTCAGGCGGGAGTTAAGAGGTTAAAATACACTAAAAATGCGATTAGAAATAGTGTCTTTTTATGGTGTATTTTTTAAATGTCCTGACAGAAAATCCCACTTGGTCATATATAATGATAAACAGTGATTCTAAACTGGTGGGTCGGGGACTCAAAAGTGGGTCGCGAGTCTATAGGGAACTTCTGAAACTCCACGTAAACACACTGGACTCTGTTAAAACACGTTTAGCTTTAGAGACACAAACACTTATGTTAAAACACATAAAAACATCACGTCTCCGTTTCATTATTTGTTCCTTTTCTGCTTCAAACCTCCTCCAGTCTTCCTCTAATGTCTTCCCTCCCTGACCTTTGTTTATCCTCCGCGTTTACCACTGAATAATCTGCTAGCTCCATTAGCGTTAGCCCCATTAGCGCTAGCCCCATTAGCGTTAGCGACGTTAGCTCAGCGTGGGGTCCTAATGTGTCCTGTCCTGTTAAATGGATGAGGAGCATTAGCGGCAGAAACAGGAGGACGAGGAAACGGCTGCAGACGTTTGGACAAATACTTTACAAATACTTGAGTAGTTTTTAAAGACCTGTATTTTACTCGAGTAGTATTTGTGTTGAGTACTTCTCATTTTTACTAAAGTACATTTGAAAGATGAATAGAACTCTTTCTGTTTCTCTACATTTCCATAAAGCCTCCAAAGTACTGAAGCCTGTGCTGTAGAAAATACTGCAGTGCTCGAAGTAGAAAGTACTTTGTTGGGACAGTGACGCAGCGGTGTCTCTGAAAGAAGGTCCTGGGTTCGATTCCCAGACGGGACTTTTCTGTGCAGCAGTGATGCAACGTTCTGGACATGTTTTCTGCCGTTTTTGACACATTTTCATTAAATAAAAAAATTAAAAATGTCATCACATTTTCGTCACTTTTTGAAAAAAATTCTTCACATTGTCAGACGTTTGTATGTTTTCTTCACTTTTTGACATTTATTCATCATTTTTTATATCATATTTTCGTCACATTTTCATCACATTTTTGTCAACTTTTGTCATTTTTTTTTACTTTTTTTTTCGTCATTTTTATCATAATTTCTTCACTTTTTCGTCAAATTTTCATCACATTTTGTCAGACTTTTTCACTTTTTTTTGGTCATATTTCCTTCACTTTTTTGTAACTTTCTTGACTTTTTTGTTACATTTTCATCACATTTTTGTCAACTTTTGTCATTTTTTTTTACTTTTTCTTCGTCATTTTTTATCATAATTTCTACACTTTTTCATCACTTTTTAAAAAAACATTTTGTCATATTTTCATCACATTTTGTCAGACTTTTTCACTTTTTGACAATTTTCTATCATATTTTCGTCACTTTTTTAAATTTTTTGTCACCTTTCATCACATTTTTTTGTCTTTTTTTTTTTTTTTTTGTCATTTCCTTCACTTTTTCGTACTGTTTTTTTTCATCACATTTTTTGTCAGACTTTTGTCATTTTTTTTTTTTTAAATTGTCATTTTTTATCATAATTTCTTCACTTTTTCGTCATTTTTTTGACATTTTTTCGTCACCTTTTCATTACATTTTCATCAAATTTTTTGTCTTTTTTTTTCATTTTTTTGCCATATTTCCTTCACTTTTTTTGGCATTTTTTTTATCACATTTTTGTGTATTTTCTTTTTTCATTTTTCATCTCTTTTTTTTATTTCATCACTTTTTTGTCACATTTTCATCACAGTTTTGTCAGACTTTTGTCATTTTTTGTCACTTTTTTGTCACTTTTGTTGCTTTTCCTCCTCATTTTCGTGTCTTTTTTCGTCGCTATTTTGAGTGTCTGGTTTGGTGACATGGCCGACATGGACGACATGGACGACATGGCGGATCCCGTGTAAACCTGAGTCCCTGAAGAGCCGGCGCCGCTGAGAGTCCGTGTGATGTAAAGCGCGTGACGGGACGGTATAATCCTAACGAACATTAAATATTAGCTTCATTAAGTCTGCGGCGAAAGCAAACCGTCTCTGATCCGCCGTTAAAGAGCCGTCAGGAAAAACGGCTGTGACGGGTTTTAAACGGACGCTCGCTGTTCCATTAGCGCCGTAATCCTCGGCACACACCGCCGCCGCCGCCGCCGCCGCCACACGGATGATTAACACGGCCAGAAGTTTGGATTCGGGAAAGTTCTCAGGAGGGAGAAGGAAACGAAGAGACGTCAGTGAGAAACTTCTGATGGAGATTACCGACATTTTCAAATAAAAATAAAGGACTTTATGCATAAAAGTGTCCCAAGAGCTAGGTTTAAATGTGTGGTTTTGTTTTGTTTAACAGTTACAAAGAGGGATTTTGGATCTTGTAAAAAGTGAGAGGGAAAAGCCGCCATGTTGGAGTTACTTCCTACAAAACTATAGCTCGACAAAACCAGTGTAAAATCAAACGATATGGCGGGAGTTAAGAGGTTAAAACCAGTGAATGGGTCGAAAACACGGCTCCGAATCCAAACACAGTTGTGCTGCAGAGCCTCACCTGCGAGAACTCAGACAGGCATCACTTAAATAAACTCTTTGACCGCCCGAACATCCTTGAGCGACAAAAGGAAGCGTGGGTTCAATTCATCTCAAGTCGGCCTCGAGCCATTCACAGTTTTTAAAAAAAAAAATTATCACATGTTTGTATTTTTTTCGCAATTTTTCATCATTTTGTTTTTTTAAGTACTTCACTTTTTTGTCACATTTTCATCACATTTTTGTCAACTTTTGCCATTTTTTTTTACATTTTTTGCATGATTTTTTTATCATAATTTCTTCATTTTTTTGACATTTTTTCGTCACCTTTTCATCACATTTTTTATGTCTTTTTTTTAATTTTTGGCCATATTTCCTTCACTTTTTTGTAACATTCTTGACTTTTTTTTTTTGATTTTTTAATCACACTTTTGTCTTTTTTTTTACATTTTCATCACATTTTTGTCAACTTTTGTCTTTTTTTTTACATTTTTTTCGTGATTTTTTATCATAATTTCTCCACTTTTTAGTCACTTTTTTGACATATTTTTTGACATTTTTTACATTTTTTTTCGTGATTTTTTATCATATTTCCTTCACTTTCTTGTTACATTTTCATCACATTTTTGTCAACTTTTGTCTTTTTTTTTTACTTTTTTTTCATGATTTTTTTATCATAATTTCTTCACTTTTTTGACATTTTTTTGACATTTTTTTCATCACCTTTTCATCACTTTTTTTGTCACATTTTCATCATATTTTTGTCATTTTTTGTCGCATTATCATGTCATTTTCGCCGCTATTTTGAATTTAATTTGAGCAGTTTAGTCTGAACCCCGTGGGGCGGCGTTGGTGCAGGGGGTAGAGCGGGTCATCTCGTCGTGACCCAGCCACACAAATAAAGAAATCTGTGCATTTATGATTCCTAAAAACCCGCTCCAGCTCAGAGGAACCAACGTGGAAACTGGACACGACGGAAAGTATTTCAGCAAAAGGTTTTTCCAGGTTTGTGAATGTTTGATCAAACCTTCTGAATGTAATCTCTCTCTCTCTCTCTCTCTCCTCTCATGTCTCCCTGTCTGCAGCTCGCCCTCGCCTCCCTCCAGGCCCCGCCCCCTTCGGCCCGGGCCATGAGCGGCGCTTGATTCGCCTCATCTCCCGTCCGACATGCCCGGCCCGGCGCCCGCGCGTCCCACTGACAGCGAACGCAGCGCGGGCCCGAGAGCGCAGGAAAAACAAACGCTCGGACGCTTCGCTCGGACAAATAAACACATTTGGGCTGAAGTGGCGGCGCCGCGGGAGGAGCATCGATTCTGCACAACGCCTTCAACGCCGCCGGAGGAAAAACAAGGTCTTTACCAGGTTTATTCTCTGACGTTTATCCAGGAAGTGACTCCAACATGTGTCGCTTATTCAGTCACAGATGCAGGTTCGGGATCCACGTGTAGCAGGAAAGGCTGTGAGATAATCCAAATATGTGAAGATGATGATGAGCTAATGCCTTTTATGTTTTACACATTTACTCCAGTCTGGCTTCTATACCCAAATCTAAAGCTTCTTGAAAAAAGTGTCAAAGACCAGGATGAAAATCACAGAAATGCAGCAAAAAAGCAGCAATGAAAAAATGTGACAAAGCGACAACAACGCAGGGAAAAAGATCAATTTCATGAGTTTTGTAGACGGGATCGCCCGGGTTTAAGCTGCTGTATCGCATAAAGGAAATGCCCATATTTGGATTACAGCATCAGGAAAAGAAGGAAAGAAAGAAAGAAAGTAAGAAGGAAGGAAAGAAGGAATGGAGGAATGAAGGAAGGAAGGAAGGAAGGAAGGAAAGAAGGAAAGAAGGAAAGAAGGAAAGAAGGAAGGAATGAAGGAAGGAAGGAAGGAAGGAAGGAAGGAAGGAAGGAAGGAAAGAAGGAAAGAAGGAAGGAATGGAGGAAGGAGGAAGGAAGGAAGGAAGGAAGGAAGGAAGGAAGGAAGGAAGGAAGGAAGGAATGGAGGAAAGAAGGAATGGAGGAATGAAGGAAGGAAGGAAGGAAGGAAGGAAGGAAGGAAGGAAGGAAGGAAGGAAGGAAGGAAGGAAGGAATGGAGGAAAGAAGGAGGAAGGAAGGAAGGAAGGAAGGAAGGAAGGAAGGAATGGAGGAAAGAAGGAAGGAAGGAAAGAAGGAAAGAAGGAAGGAAGGAAGGAAGGAAGGAAGGAATGGAGGAAAGAAGGAAGGAAGGAAAGAAGGAAAGAAGGAAGGAAGGAATGGAGGAAAGAAGGAAGGAAGGAAAGAAGGAAAGAAGGAAGGAAAGAAGGAAAGAAGGAAGGAATGGAGGAAGGAGGAAGGAAGGAAGGAAGGAAGGAATGGAGGAAAGAGGGAGGAAGGAGGGAAGGAAGGAAGGGAAGAAGGAAGGAAGGAAGGGAAGAAGGAAGGAAGGGATGGAGGAAGGAAAGAAGGCCCTAAAGTTTAGTCTCTTTCTCTGCACATGCACCTGTGTATATTCCTCCCGTCTTTAGCCACCGCTGTCTCCCACACAGGAAATGCCCATATTTGGATTACAGCGTCATCTCAGTCACAGCCTTTCCTGCTACACGTGGATACCAAACATGTATTTGTGAATGAATAAGTGCCGTGTTGGAGTCACTTCCTGGATTACCAGAGACAGAAAGACTGAGTTTGGTTTATTTTCCTCTGACATTGAAACTGAGCCGTGACAAACTTCCAGTGTCGTGACGTAAATGATGTAAATGATGTAAATGATGTAAATGATGAAACTGATGCTCGGTTTGAAAACACTGATGCGACTGTGAGGATGAGACAAACGCGCCTCTGACTCTGCCCTTGATGTAAAAAAAAGACTTTCTCCTGTTTGAAGATGAGAAAGACTCGAGTCTCTGATCAGATCCAGAAACTAAACGAGGCCAGAGCAGAGAATAAAAGTGAATCTACACTGTCCTGTGTTTGTGACTGGGTCAGTGTTTAACCCCTTAACTCCCACCTGAACCGAGCACATTCTCTCCAGTTTGGCTTTACCCCAATCCAAAAGCTTCTGGAAAAAAGGTGGGAAAATAGCGACAGAACTGAGACGAAAACAATGATGGAAATGTGACAAAAAAGTGGCGAAAAATTGATGAAAAAGTGGCAAAAAATTTACCAAAAAAATGACAAAATGTGACAAGAAAATTACAAAAATGTGAAAAAAAGTTGATAAAAAATGGACCAAAAAATGACAGAAATGTGATTTTAAAAACATTGATGAAAAAGTGGCAAAAATGTCACTAGAAATTGACCAAACATTGACCAAAAATGGACAAAAATGTGACGAAAAAATTACAAAAATATGACGAAAATGTGATAAAAATTTGACAAAAAAATCACAAAAATGTGGCAAAAAAATGACAAAAATGTGACAAAAATGTGATAAAAAATGGATGAAAAAATGACAAAAATGTGACAAAAATTGACAAAAAAATTGCAAAAATGTGACAAAAAATGACAAAAAAAATGAGTTGAATACCCAACAAAAAAATTATGGAAAAAAAAATCTGCTGACGTGAGGAAAAAGATCCTCTGGGTTCAGGCGGGAGTTAAGAGGTTGAAGTCGACATGATGAAGGGTCAAACATTTCCACTGTGAGACTTAGTTTTGTAAAAGCTCCAATAATAAAAAGTGAAATTGCAGTTTTGTTTTTCTAACTCCTGAGTGTTTAACTATAGAAGTCATTATCCAGACTTCAAATCAAAGTCACATTCACAGTGTTCAAACCCAAGGAGAAAAGTCTCCGTCACAGAGAAAAGACAGACTTTTCTATATTATTTGGCCGTGTTTGAAGTGAAGAGTAAATTCCGCCGAGACGCCGCGACGGAGACAGACATTTGCCCTTCACTCAAACAGAAACAGGACGAGTGGAAATGTTTAAATTTAAAATATTCTCTTTGTCTCATTTCCTCTGAACAATAGTGCTGTGTAAGAAGGTCAAATAAAAGCTCATTTCGTTTAGAAACACGCGGCCCGCGGGCCAAACGCGGCCCTCGAAGATGATGAGGCTTATTTATGTTACGGAGCGACCGGCTGATGAGTTTAACACGTTAGAACTACGTTTCCCATGAGGCACCGGGAGGCAGCGCCGAGGAGGAGGGAGCAGAAACCAGTGGGCCTTAACTGGTGGGTCAGGGGTCAGAGTTTACTGCAAGGAAGGAAGGAAGGAAGGAAGGAAGGAAGGAAGGAAGGAAGGAAGGAAGGAAGGAAGGAAGGAAGGAAGGAAGGAAGGAAGGAAGGAAGGAAGGAGGAAAGAAGGAAGGAAGGAAGGAAGGAAGGAAGGAAGGAAGGAGGAAAGAAGGAAGGAAGGAAGGAAGGAAAGAAGGAAGGAAGGAAGGAAGAAAGAAAGAAAGAAGTAAATAAGGTACGAATGAATGAAGGAAGGAAGGAAGGAAGTAAAGAAGGAAGGGAGTAAAGAAGGAAGTAAATAGAAGGAAGGAAAGAAAGAAAGAAAGAAAGAAAGAAAGAAAGAAAGAAAGAAAGAAAGAAAGAAAGAAAGAAAGAAAGAAAGAAAGAAAGAAAGAAAGAAAGAAAGAAAGAAAGAAAGAAAGAAAGAAAGAAAGGAGAGACTCTGCCTCTGACGGGATCGGGTAGAGCAAAGGCCTTTACATTACAATCGTCAAGTTTTATGTGGAACGTTTGCACCAAAGTAGATTCCTAGTTTGTGAAATGTTACAGAGGGGGTTTTCTGCTTTTTTCAGTCCCATAGCACCAGTCTATATCTCACTACAATGATGACAAACCTTCTGTTGGTCTGTAAATGCAGTAAATTAGAATAACTGCCTTGTATAAAATGTCTCTCTCAAAATGGCTGTAGTGAATGTCTTGAAATAGGCCTCTGTCTCTTTAAGAACCTCTGAGCCTTTAGACACGCCCCCTCCACACGCTGTCTGTGGCATCAGTGGGGAGGGGGTTCTGCTGAGGAGCAGTGGTTGGTTACTCGGCTGGTGACGAAAGCTCGGAGGCGTCTCCAGGAGGTGGGGGCGTTCCTAGGAGGACTCAGGCAAACCTATCCCTAAAATGGCCGCCATCAGAGTTTTTACAGATGACTCAGAAATACGTGAATGTGCCAAGGCAACACTTCAGCCATGTTTTTAATGAGGGAATGACATAATAACATGATGGAAAGCTTGAAAAAGTCCATTTTGCATAATACCCCCCCTTTAAATAGAGACTGCAGTTACACGTAAGACCTGAGGTGGCAGTGATGAGTAAAAAAGAAAAGTGACAACTTCTATCTAGTCCCTTTAAATGAAAAAAGTGCCTTTGTCGATCGTGTCTGTGAGTTTTCTGGCTGGAGTTATTAAAGTTTTAGATTAAAAAGAGCCAGTCTTTTGAACGGCTCTTTGAAATGAACGGATCCCAAAGACTCGGCTCCCAGAAAAGAGCCGTAAATCCCATCACTAATGAAAAGAGTCTCCTTTAAACCTTGTGCATCTCATTCTAAAGTACGTGGATCGGTTTCGTGAACTCGTGTCTGTGACGATGACCCTGAAAAGTGACCGATTTACACCAAGTTTTCACTGACGGAGCCGCTTTTACTGCTACTGGAGTTATGTTTACCCTGTAGTATTTGTACTTTTACTCCAGTGGAAGTGCAGGTGAAATACTTGTTTCCGGCGCGATCCTTTCCAAGGCTTAAAAAGTGTTCTTGTTTTGCGGCGCGTTTCCCTGAAGGCCTTGAATCCTCGGCGTAAACACCTCAGCGCGTTTCGCTCGCGCTCGCCGACAGAACGGCCGCTCGAGAGCCGGCGCTCGGCGTCACGAGTCTAGACATATTGTAGCGGACGACCTTCCTCTGCGACCTTCCCAACATGGCCGCCGCTCACACACACACACACACACACACACACGCAGCATCTGTCCACGTTTACGTCCGGATTCAGAACAAAGAATGTAGAGATTCATCCACTTATCCTCAGCTACAGGGACAGATCTGGATGTAGAGATTCATCAGCTTATCCTCAGCTACAGGGACAGATCTGGATGTAGAGATTCATCAGCTTATCCTCAGCTACAGGGACAGATCTGGATGTAGAGATTCATCAGCTTATCCTCAGCTACAGGGACAGATCTGAATGTAGAGATTCATCAGCTTATCCTCAGCTACAGGGACAGATCTGAATGTAGAGATTGATCCAGGTTTCTTCTAGTTTCCGCTTTACCCACAGATATGATATAATAAAGATGAGCGGGTCACTCAGCCACATTCATGGAAAAGGTCGAGTCCTGTGTGAACCTTAATGGCCGTTCTGTCTCCTCCGGCACAGCCTGTTCCTTAAAAGGGCAAAAAGGCGGGACTGCACTCACTTCCAAATTTTGGGCTGATAAACAAAAACCAGTGTGGTTAAAAATATTCCATCTCCCCCAGCGTGGTCACATGGGTCACATGGGTCACATGGGTCACATGGGTCACATGGGTCACATGGATCACATGGGTCACATGGGTCAAAGCGATTTTTAGAAAAAGAAAAACTCTTTGGAGTCAGACTTTTAAGCCGTTCTTGGGACGTGTGAAGTCCCATTAGAATCAAAGCTCCCAAGTGTCTCTTGGAGTCGCCCCCGGCCACCAGGGGGCGGTACAGCAATGTCAGCTCCCGCCATGAGGACCATAGAGAAGCCCAAGCCTTGCCCATTATAGGCCAGTGTAACGCCTTTTTGAAAGCTAAGACCTACAAAACTAATCTAAGTTTCTTCATCATCAGGATCGTCACATTTTGTGTTTTCATCACGTTTTTGTTGCTTTTTTGACATGTTTTGGTCACATTTTGCTACAAAAGAGTATTAAAAAAGCAACAAAAAAAAACGTCATATTTGATCAGTTTTCAATGTGTCTTTTGTCACTTTGTCGCTGCTTTTCCAGCTCATTTCCGTCGCCGTTTTGACGCTTTGTTCAAGAAGCTTTTAGATTTGGGTAAAGCCAAACTGGAGAAAATGTGCTCGGTTCAGGCGGGGGATTTTCGACACAGGGCCTCTTTTCCTCGTTATCCAGAGTGTTGTGGATTTCTGGAGATATACTTATTTTTTTAATTCCTGCAGTCCTTATACTTGAAGAGTTTAGTGATGCTAGGCTAGTGCTAGGCTAGTGCTAGGCTAGTGCTAGGCTAGTGTACGTCTATGGTAACTAGTAGCCTGCATTATAAACCTCTTCAAACTCATGGGCTTGTCCTCCAAACGTTGCCATGTCTGATTTGTAGAAGCTCCTTTGTGAATTCCACGTGTAGTGATGCGGCCGCAGGTAAACAAACTAATGTAGATCCGGTCACCGAGCAGATCACTCCGCCGCTGCGTAGCTACAACCAGGAAGCTGCTCAAAAATAAGCTCTTTTAAAACATTATTGAGTCACTCAGACGTTTCTATGGGTTGTCTGGTGTTATCAGTGATGTTCCTCAGGTGCACTGTGGGTCAGACTGTTTTTAATGCAGGCTACTAGTTACCATAGACATGCACTAGCCTAGCACTAGCCTAGCACCGCCTTTAAATCTCCAGCTTAGAGCGTCCAAACGTCAGACATTAAGAGAGTTTGGTCTGTTTTTACTCTCACATTAAAACTAAGATGTTTTGGCTAAAATCTGAGCAGAAAGATCCATATTTCCCCCCCTCAGCGCCTCCTTTAGTCCGGCGGGTTTCGTTGCATATTTCTTACAGAACATGTTCGTGCAAAAATGTGCGAGCGGCGACAAACGGCGGCCTGAGCAAACCCGGCGAGGGAGGGGGTTTGTAAAGAAAAGTGTGAATGCCTTTTTCATGGACGGAGGTTTCCATGGATCTGAGGGAACGGAATGAACTCTCATTAGGAACAGGAGGGAGAGCGAGGGAGGGGGGGGCGGCAGTGAGGGAGGGGGGGGGGGGGGGGGGGGCAGAGCGAGGGAGGGGGGGGCAGAGTCTGAAAACATGGGATTCAATCAAACTACTGAACATACGGAACCATGTGACGGTGAGGGAATCAAATCAGATGTGGTTCTTGTTCTGGACTGAACTTGATTTGGCAGATCCACTTTCCTACATTGTAAACGCGACACTTGCTCAGACTCGGCCTCCGCGACTCGGCCCTGGATGAAGCTGAGAACATGGATGGGTGGTGTGTTTATCTGGTTTCGTCTGCAGCTTCAGCGAGATTAATTATGGGAAAAATAGAAAAACAAAGACCAACTGATTCTTAATAAAGGTGTTGGGCCGGGGCGGGGCTTAAAGGAAGTTTAACTCTTTAATGTTACTCTCTACACCCTTTGCTGTACTTTCTAAGCATCTGGAGGACAAACATCAATGTTATTATTATTATTATTATTTTTTTGATAGACCTCTGAGTCGCCTGCCGTAAACCAGTCCAAACCTGATCGAAACCTGGTCGAAACCAATCAAAACCTCCTCTATACCGGTGAAAAACAGCTCTAAACCTGTCAACACCAGCATAAACCAGTCCTAACTTGGTCTAAACCAGTTGAAAACTGCTCTAAATCAGTCCAAGCTCGGTCGGAAACGGCCCCAAACCTGCTCCAAATCAGCATAAACCAGTCCAAACTAGTCCAACCCCAACCTATACTGGTCCAAACTGGATATTTTGAGTATTACAAACTTGAACTGGATGGTAGTGATGGACAGAATTAGAAACAACACATGATTTGATTTAGTTCGCTCTGAGCAAACAGTTAAAAATGTTAAAATGAAGTGTTTTCCTCCGCAGGTCCTCATGTGAAGGAGCTCAGACCTGTTCACCACAACTGCCTCTGAAATCCTGCTCTGTCACTCAGAAAGGGCCGTCATGCACGAGCCTAATATAGAAGCTGCAGTTACAGGTAAGACCTGAGGTGGCAGTAGTGAGCATGAAATGACCAACTTTAAAGTGGGTGTAACAGCAGCAGCAGCTCAGTCCACTCCCCGTACATGTGGGTTTAAAGCACCTCAATATAATCATGAAATCACAAACTTTATGGACAGAAACTAATCCATAAAAAATGTTTTAAATTCGCTTCTGCTCATGTGAATAAATGAAAACAAATGAAATGAATGATTTGGGCTTTACAAAACCATGGATTGATTGATAGTATGAGGCTGAGAAAGTGGTTTGCGAGAGCTCAAAATCTGATCAAAAGTCATGAGGATGGACGTGCGTATCTCCGAGTCCTGATCGGGAGGAAACGTCCGATCCCGATCTAATCTGTGATCACGTGATCGGATCGGGACGTCCCTAATCTCCACGGTGAGACGGGCCCTTTGTTAGTCCCCAACTCTGCCCCACGGCTGATACATTGGGCCTGAGATCTGTGGGTGTTTTGGACCAATCGCATGGCAGCAGTATTGCTGTGAGTGGGCGGGTTTTAACTCCCTGCAACAACAAGCACTTTTATCAAAACTAATGAACACGAAAACCGTGGGAAAACACAAATATGAACTTCCAAACGGAGGCATTTATAGAGCTCCACAGATTAGCAAAAGCTAATCAGCTCTGTAGCAATTCGTGACCATAAAATGTTTCATTTCAATCCAAAAAGAAGACGACATGTTGAAGAAAAGGCAAAGGTACAAGGCTGTGACATCATTCACTTCCTGACTATAGAAACTCCGTATCCCAAGAACCATTGCCACATCGCGCCCGCTGGTCAAGGCAACAAGGTTTTCAGCAAACACAGCGAGTTTCTTTTACTTTGCAGACACAAGTTCTACATTATTTCACTGTTAAACAATCTGAATCCTGCTCATGGGAATAAAAATGATGGTGGTTCGTTTAATTGGATCGTTGGGAACATTTTTCTGACGTTTTTCTTACTCTCAGTTTTAGATCTGGATAAAACGTCAACTATCTGCCTGCATTATGTTTGAATACATTGTTTATAATATGTTTTCTACATTACAATAAATAAACACGTGAAGCTCCACCAATCAAAAGCCTCGTAGTAGATCATGGGACTCCCGAGCATCCTGGGTAATGTAGTTCTAGGACGAAGGCTCGCAGTTAAACTAGATGGATCTCAGACGTGCTTTTTTCACCTGCGTCTGACTCTGCGGTCGCTTTAGAACCACAGAGCTGGATTCAGCCCGAGAGGACGGAGTTACGGAGTTAAAGACTTAACTCCCGCCTGAACGAGCGCATTTTCTCCAGTTTGGCTTTACCCCAATCCAAAAGCTTCTGGAAAAAAGCTGCGAAAATAGCAACAAAACGGAGACGAAAACAATGATGGAAATGTGACAAAGAAGTGAGAAAACATTGACAAAAAAGTGACGAAAAATGGATAAAAAAGTGGCAAAAATGTCACAAAAATGTCACAAGAAATTGACAAAAAATGGACGAAAAAAATGACAAAAATGTGACCAAAAAAATGACCAAAATTTGATTAAAAAAATGAAAAAATGACAAAAACGTGATTAGAATTTGACAAAAAAAAAGACAAAAATTTGACCAAAAAAAAAAAAGACAAAAATGTGACAAAAATGTGACAAAAAATGAAAAAAATGTGATTCAAATTTGACAAAAAAAAAGTAAATAAAAATGACCAAAAAATGACAAAAATGTGAGAAAAAAAACACACAAATGTGACAAAAAGTGACAAAAAAAAATAAAATAATGACAAAAAAAAGGACCAAAAAATGACCAAAAAGTTACAAAAAATGAGTTGAAAACCCCAAAAAATAAGATGGAAAAAAATCAGATAACATGAGGAAAAAGATCCTCTCGGTTCAGGCGGGAGTTAAGAGGTTAAAGACTTTATTCCAAATCAATACGGTCTCAAAGCGAGGGGGAGTTTTACTTCCGGACCGGAGAGGAGGCGGGACTGTGGAGCTCTATTATGTTGGTGCTTAGCTGTGATTGGTTAAAACGAGGCGCGCTTGATCCAATCAGCAGCGAGCATCTCCCCGAACGACATAAACCAGAGCCTTTTCTTACTGAGCTCGTGAAATGTTCACTCCTCCATCTGTTTTCACGGACATAAAACACCTCGTTTCCTGCTTCTTCCTCTGCGTCTTCCCGTGACCCCTGCTCTCCGCCATTTTTCCTCCATCCCCCCCCCTCCCCCTCTCCTCGAAAAAACAACAACGCCGCGACACAAATCCGGAGCGAGAAACGCCCGAGACGCCGACTGTAAGAAATCACAGCCGCCCTCGCCTCCGCCAGGATGAAAAACGACAGAACTTCAAAAAGACGAGGGAGAGAGCGCGATAAAAGGAAAGACATGGTGGCACTATGTCAATACAATATATATGGTAATCACGCTTTAGTCCGAGCGCGAATATCATTATGCTTAAAGGCCTAATGCGGCGGCGGCGGCGGCGGCGAAAGAGGGAGCGAAAAGGAGGAAAACAAACAGAGGAGAGGAAATCTGTCAGGAAACAACCTCCCAATATCACAGGGGCTTCGTCAGCAACTCACACACCGAGTCACAGGCTGGGGAAGGGTAAAACCGAGCAGCGGCAAAGTCGAATCCTAGACAGAAATGGGAATATGGGGCATTTTCTGGCGCCCTCTGCAGGCCGTCCCACCAGCTCAATGGTAGATCGATAGATAGGTGTTTCCTCTGGTGTTTCCTCTGGTGTTTCCTCTTGTTTCCTCTGGTGTTTCCTCTGGTGTTTCCTCTGGTGTTTCCTCTTGTTTCCTGTGGTGTTTCCTCTAGTTTCCTCTTGTTTCCTGTGGTGTTTCCTCTGGTGTTTCCTCTGGTGTTTCCTCTCTTTCCTCTGGTGTTTCCTGTGGTGTTTCCTCTGGTGTTTCCTCTGGTGTTTCCTCTTGTTTCCTGTGGTGTTTCCTGTGGTGTTTCCTCTGGTGTTTCCTCTGGTGTTTCCTCTTGTTTCCTGTGGTGTTTCCTCTAGTTTCCTCTTGTTTCCTGTGGTGTTTCCTCTGGTGTTTCCTGTGGTGTTTCCTCTGGTGTTTCCTCTGGTGTTTCCTCTTGTTTCCTGTAGTGTTTCCTCTAGTTTCCTCTTGTTTCCTCTGGTGTTTCCTCTGGTGTTTCCTGTGGTGTTTCCTGTGGTGTTTCCTCTGGTGTTTCCTCTGGTGTTTCCTCTCTTTCCTCTGGTGTTTCCTCCGGTGTTTCCTCTGGTGTTTCCTCTGGTGTTTCCTCTGGTGTTTCCTCTGGTGTTTCCTGTGGTGTTTCCTCTAGTTTCCTCTTGTTTCCTGTGGTGTTTCCTCTTGTTTCCTGTAGTGTTTCCTCTAGTTTCCTCTTGTTTCCTCTGGTGTTTCCTCTGGTGTTTCCTGTGGTGTTTCCTGTGGTGTTTCCTGTGGTGTTTCCTCTGGTGTTTCCTCTGGTGTTTCCTCTCTTTCCTCTGGTGTTTCCTCCGGTGTTTCCTCTGGTGTTTCCTCTGGTGTTTCCTCTGGTGTTTCCTCTCTTTCCTCTGGTGTTTCCTCCGGTGTTTCCTCTGGTGTTTCCTCTGGTGTTTCCTCTGGTGTTTCCTCTCTTTCCTCTGGTGTTTCCTCTGGTGTTTCCTCTGGTGTTTCCTCTGGTGTTTCCTCTCTTTCCTCTGGTGTTTCCTCCGGTGTTTCCTCTGGTGTTTCCTCTGGTGTTTCCTCTGGTGTTTCCTCTCTTTCCTCTGGTGTTTCCTCTGGTGTTTCCTCTGGTGTTTCCTCTGGTGTTTCCTCTCTTTCCTCTAGTTTCCTCTCTTTCCTCTTGTTTCCTCTGGTGTTTCCTCTGGTGTTTCCTCTGGTGTTTCCTCTGGTGTTTCCTCTTGTGTTTCCTCTGGTGTTTCCTCTGGTGTTTCCTCTGGTGTTTCCTCTTGTGTTTCCTCTGGTGTTTCCTCAGGTGTTTCCTCTCTTTCCTCTGATGTTTCCTCTGGTGTTTCCTCTGGTGTTTCCTCTGGTGTTTCCTCTGGTGTTTCCTCTGGTGTTTCCTCTGGTGTTTCCTCTGGTGTTTCCTCTCTTTCCTCTTGTTTCCTCTGGTGTTTCCTCTGGTGTTTCCTCTGGTGTTTCCTCTGGTGTTTCCTCTTGTGTTTCCTCTTGTGTTTCCTCTGGTGTTTCCTCTGGTGTTTCCTCTGGTGTTTCCTCTGGTGTTTCCTCTGGTGTTTCCTCTCTTTCCTCTTGTTTCCTCTGGTGTTTCCTCTGGTGTTTCCTCTGGTGTTTCCTCTGGTGTTTCCTCTGGTGTTTCCTCTGGTGTTTCCTCTGGTGTTTCCTCTTGTTTCCTCTGGTGTTTCCTCTTGTTTCCTCTGGTGTTTCCTCTTGTTTCCTCTGGTGTTTCCTCTGGTGTTTCCTCTGGTGTTTCCTCTGGTGTTTCCTCTTGTTTCCTCTGGTGTTTCCTCTGGTGTTTCCTCTGGTGTTTCCTCTGGTGTTTCCTCTTGTTTCCTCTGGTGTTTCCTCTGGTGTTTCCTCTTGTGTTTCCTCTGGTGTTTCCTCTGGTGTTTCCTCAGGTGTTTCCTCTGGTGTTTCCTCCGGTGTTTCCTCCGGTGTTTCCTCCGGTGTTTCCTCTGGTGTTTCCTCTGTTGTTTCCTCTGGTGTTTCCTCTGTTGTTTCCTCTGGTGTTTCCTCTGGTGTTTCCTCTGGTGTTTCCTCTCTTTCCTCTGGTGTTTCCTCTTGTTTCCTCTGGTGTTTCCTCAGGTGTTTCCTCTGGTGTTTCCTCTCTTTCCTCTGGTGTTTCCTCAGGTGTTTCCTCTGGTGTTTCCTCTTGTTTCCTCTGGTGTTTCCTCTCTTTCCTCTGGTGTTTCCTCAGGTGTTTCCTCTGGTGTTTCCTCTGGTGTTTCCTCTTGTTTCCTCTGGTGTTTCCTCTCTTTCCTCCGGTGTTTCCTCCGGTGTTTCCTCTTGTTTCCTCTGGTGTTTCCTCTTGTTTCCTCTGGTGTTTCCTCTTGTTTCCTCTGGTGTTTCCTCTGGTGTTTCCTCTTGTTTCCTCTGGTGTTTCCTCTGGTGTTTCCTCTTGTTTCCTCTGGTGTTTCCTCTTGTTTCCTCTGGTGTTTCCTCTCTTTCCTCCGGTGTTTCCTCCGGTGTTTCCTCTTGTTTCCTCCGGTGTTTCCTCTAGTGTTTCCTCTGGTGTTTCCTCTTGTTTCCTCCGGTGTTTCCTCTAGTGTTTCCTCTGGTGTTTCCTCTTGTTTCCTCTGGTGTTTCCTCTGGTGTTTCCTCCGGTGTTTCCTCTAGTGTTTCCTCTGGTGTTTCCTCTTGTTTCCTCTGGTGTTTCCTCTGGTGTTTCCTCAGGTGTTTCCTCTGGTGTTTCCTCTGGTGTTTCCTCTGGTGTTTCCTCTGGTGTTTCCTCTGGTGTTTCCTCTCTTTCCTCTGGTGTTTCCTCTGGTGTTTCCTCTGGTGTTTCCTCCGGTGTTTCCTCTGGTGTTTCCTCCGGTGTTTCCTCTAGTGTTTCCTCTGGTGTTTCCTGTGGTGTTTCCTCCGGTGTTTCCTCTGGTGTTTCCTGTGGTGTTTCCTCTGGTGTTTCCTCTGGTGTTTCCTGTGGTGTTTCCTCTGGTGTTTCCTCTGGTGTTTCCTCTCTTTCCTCTGGTGTTTCCTCTGGTGTTTCCTCTGGTGTTTCCTCTGGTGTTTCCTCTGGTGTTTCCTCTGGTGTTTCCTCTGGTGTTTCCTCTCTTTCCTCTTGTGTTTCCTCTTGTGTTTCCTCTGGTGTTTCTTCTGGTGTTTCCTCTCTTTCCTCTGGTGTTTCCTCTAGTGTTTCCTCCGGTGTTTCCTCTGGTGTTTCCTCCGGTGTTTCCTCTGGTGTTTCCTCTGGTGTTTCCTCTGGTGTTTCCTCTGGTGTTTCCTCTGGTGTTTCCTCTGGTGTTTCCTCTGGTGTTTCCTCTGGTGTTTCCTCTGGTGTTTCCTCTGGTGTTTCCTCTGGTGTTTCCTCTGGTGTTTCCTCTGGTGTTTCCTCTGGTGTTTCCTCTGGTGTTTCCTCTGGTGTTTCCTCTGGTGTTTCCTCTGGTGTTTCCTCCTGTGTTTCCTCTGGTGTTTCCTCTGGTGTTTCCTCTCTTTCCTCTGGTGTTTCCTCTCTTTCCTCTGGTGTTTCCTCTGGTGTTTCCTCTCTTTCCTCTTGTGTTTCCTCTGGTGTTTCCTCTGGTGTTTCCTCTGGTGTTTCCTCTGGTGTTTCCTCTCTTTCCTCTGGTGTTTCCTCTGGTGTTTCCTCTGGTGTTTCCTCTGGTGTTTCCTCTGGTGTTTCCTCTCTTTCCTCTGGTGTTTCCTCTGGTGTTTCCTCTGGTGTTTCCTCTGGTGTTTCCTCCGGTGTTTCCTCTGGTGTTTCCTCAGGTTTCCTCCTTCCTCCTTCACGTGGGTGACACTGTGGGCCGATCCCCGGGCCGAGGGTCACGGGTTCAGATCCCGGTTCAGATCGGGTCCGAGTCGGTCCAAGCCCCTGGGCCTTATCGCACTTCCTGCTCCTGTTACCCACAATCCTTCAGTCCACAACAGGAAATGAAAGAGCCAAGGGGCGGCTATCGCTAATGAAAATCTGCCACGGGACGAAGAGAAGGAGGAGGGGGAGAGAGGGGGGAGAGAGAGAGAGAGGGGGAGAGAGAGGGGGGAGAAGAGAAGGGGGAGGAGATAGAGGAGAGAGGAGAGAGAAGAAAATGAGAGGTGAGAGAAGAGAGGAGAGGTGAGAAGAAGAGGGAGAGAGGAGAGAGGAGAAGAAGATGAAGAGAGGAGAGGGGAGAAAATGAGAGGGGAGAAGAAGAGGGAGAGAAAGAGGGGGCTGGGGAAGGAGGAGAGAAAAGAAGATTAGAAGAGAAGAGGGAGAGAGAAGAGGGAAGAAGAAGATGAAGAGAGGAGAGGGGACAAGAAGAGGGAGAGAGAAGAGGGAGAGAGAAGAGGGAGAGAGAAGAGGGAGAGAGGAGAGAAAGAGAGAAGAGGAGAAGAAGATGAAGAGAGGAGAGGGGACAAGAAGAGGGAGAGAGAAGAGGGAGAGAGGAGAGAAAGAGAGAAGAGGAGAAGAAGATGAAGAGAGGAGAGGGGACAAGAAGAGGGAGAGAGGAGAGGGAGAGAAAGAGGGGGCTGGGGAAGGAGGAGAGAAAAGAAGATGAGAGGAGAAGAGGGAGAGAGAAGAGAGGAGAAGTAGAAGGAGAGAGGAGAAGGGAGAAGGAGGAGAGAGGAGAGGGAGAACAGAGAAAGTGCGGGGAAAGGAGGAGAGAGAGGAGTGGTGAGAGAAGGGAGGGAGAGAGAAGAGAGGAGAAGGGAGAAGGAGAGGGGGAGGAGGAGAGAGGAGAGGGGAAAAGAAGAGGGAGAGGAGAGGTGAGAGAGGGGAGAAGAAGAGAGAGAGAGAAGAGGGAAGGAGTAGACTAAATTGCTTGGTAATAATTTAAATCACCATATTGTTGTGAAATGAGAGTTGAACCTAATGAAAACATGTTTATTTTATTCTTGTTTTCTGTAAAGCGTCTTTGAGTGTCTTGAAAAGCGCTATACAAATAAAATGTATTATTATTATGTTCTCAGAAAGATCCAGAAAGATCCAGAAAGATCCAGAAAGATCCAGAAAGATCCAGAAAGATCCAGAAGATCCTCCATGTTGCGGCGGCTGCAGGTCTGTTTCCAAAACCGTCTGAACATTTATATCAAAACGTCGATACTTTTCCTTTTGTAAATCCTCCTGTGACCCTCAGCTCAGTGGCCCCCCCCGACCCCCGCTTTGGGAACCACTGCCTTTCTGCACTCCCTCTCTCCTGCCCCCCCCCTCGCTCGCCCCTCGCTCGCCCCCCTCTCTCACCTCCCGCAGACAGGATCCTTTGTGCTGATAAGTCGCCTCTCGTTAGCATTTAGATTAGAGACGCAGAAGCGCGGCTATTTACTCCAGCCACAGCTCCACCTCCTGCTCCCTACGTCCTACGTCCTACGTCCTACATCCTACATCCTACATCCTACATCCTCCCTATTTACTCCAGCCACAGCTCCACCTCCTGCTCCCTGCGTCCTACGTCCTACGTCCTACATCCTTACATCCTCCCTATTTACTCCAGCCACAGCTCCACCTCCTGCTCCCTACGTCCTACATCCTACATCCTTACATCCTACATCCTTACATCCTCCCTACCTCCCTCTATCCTCCCTACATCCTACATCCTCCCTATTTACTCCAGCCACAGCTCCACCTCCTGCTCCCTACGTCCTACGTCCTACATCCTACATCCTACATCCTACATCCTCCCTATTTACTCCAGCCACAGCTCCACCTCCTGCTCCCTACGTCCTACGTCCTACATCCTACATCCTACATCCTACATCCTCCCTATTTACTCCAGCCACAGCTCCACCTCCTGCTCCCTACGTCCTACATCCTACATCCTTACATCCTACATCCTACATCCTCCCTATTTACTCCAGCCACAGCTCCACCTCCTGCTCCCTACGTCCTACGTCCTACATCCTACATCCTACATCCTACATCCTCCCTATTTACTCCAGCCACAGCTCCACCTCCTGCTCCCTACGTCCTACGTCCTACATCCTACATCCTACATCCTACATCCTACATCCTGCTCCCTACATCCTACATCCTATATCATACATCCTACATCCTTCCATCCTCCCTATTTACTCCAGCCACAGCTCCACCTCCTGCTCCCTACGTCCTACGTCCTACATCCTACATCCTACATCCTACATCCTATATCCTCCCTATTTACTCCAGCCACAGCTCCACCTCCTGCTCCCTACGTCCCTCTATCCTCCCTACATCCTACATCCTACATCCTACATCCTCCCTACATCCTACAGCCTCCCTATTTACTCCAGCCACAGCTCCACCTCCTGCTCCCTACGTCCTACGTCCTACATCCTACATCCTACATCCTACATCCTACATCCTTACATCCTCCCTACATCCTTCCTTCATCCTTCCTACATACTACATCCTACATCCTTCCTACCTCCCTCTATCCTCCCTACATCCTACATCCTACATCCTTCCTACCTCCCTCTATCCTCCCTACATCCTACATCCTACATCCTTCTCTCCTCCCTACATCCTACATCCTACATCCTTCCTACCTCCCTCTATCCTCCCTACATCCTACATCCTACATCCTTATATCCTACCTCCTTCCTACATCCTTCCATCCTCCCTACATCCTACGTCCTACATCCTACGTCCTACATCCCTACATCCTCCCTATTTACTCCAGCCACAGCTCCACCTCCTGCTCCCTACGTCCTACATCCTACGTCCTACATCCTACATCCTAAGTCCTACATCCTTACATCCTTATATCCTCCCTACATCCTTCCTACCTCCCTCTATCCTCCCTACATCCTACGTACATCCTCCCTATTTACTCCAACCACAGCTCCACCTCCTGCTCCCTACGTCCTACATCCTACATCCTTACATCCTCCCTACATCCTACATCCTACATCCTAACATCCTCCCTACATCCTAACATCCTCCCTACATCCTTCTATCCTTCCTACATCCTTCCTACATCCTTCTTACCTCCCTCTATCCTTCCTACATCCTTCCTACATCCTTCTATCCTTCCTACATCCTTCCTACATCCTTCCATCCTTCCTACATCCTTCCATCCTTCCTACATCCTTACATCCTTCCTACATCCTTCTATCCTTCCTACATCCTTCCTACATCCTTCTATCCTTCCTACATCCTTACATCCTTCCTACATCCTTCTATCCTTCCTACATCCTTCCTACATCCTTCTATCCTTCCTACATCCTTCCATCCTTCCTACATCCTTCCATCCTTCCTACATCCTTCTATCCTTCCTACATCCTTCCTACATCCTTCTATCCTTCCTACATCCTTCCTACATCCTTCCTACATCCTTCTATCCTTCCTAAATCCTTCCTACATCCTTCTATCCTTCCTACATCCTTCCATCCTTCCTACATCCTTCTATCCTTCCTACTTCCTTCCATCCTTCCTACATCCTTCTATCCTTCCTACATCCTTCTATCCTTCCTACATCCTTCCATCCTTCCTACATCCTTCTATCCTTCCTACATCCTTCCATCCTTCCTACATCCTTCCATCCTTCCTACATCCTTCCTACATCCTTCTATCCTTCCTACATCCTTCCATCCTTCCTACATCCTTCCATCCTTCCTACATCCTTCCTACATCCTTCCATCCTTCCTACATCCTTCCATCCTTCCTACATCCTTCCTACATCCTTCCATCCTTCCTACATCCTTCTATCCTTCCTACATCCTTCCTACATCCTTCTATCCTTCCTACATCCTTCTATCCTTCCTACATCCTTCTATCCTTCCTACATCCTTCTATCCTTCCTACATCCTTCCTACATCCTTCTATCCTTCCTACATCCTTCTATCCTTCCTACATCCTTCTATCCTTCCTACATCCTTCCTACATCCTTCTATCCTTCCTACATCCTTCCATCCTTCCTACATCCTTCTATCCTTCCTACATCCTTCTATCCTTCCTACATCCTTCCTACATCCTTCCTACATCCTTCTATCCTTCCTACATCCTTACTTCATCCTTACATCCTTCCTACATCCTTCTATCCTTCCTACATCCTTCCTACATCCTTACATCCTTCCTACATCCTTCCTACATCCTTCCTACATCCTTCCATCCTTCCTACATCCTTCCTACATCCTTCCATCCTTCCTACATCCTTACATCCTTCCTACATCCTTCCATCCTTCCTACATCCTTACATCCTTCCTACATCCTTCTATCCTTCCTACATCCTTCCTACATCCTTCCTACATCCTTCCATCCTTCCTACATCCTTCCTACATCCTTCCATCCTTCCTACATCCTTACATCCTTCCTACATCCTTCCATCCTTCCTACATCCTTCCATCCTTCCTACATCCTTCTATCCTTCCTACATCCTTCTATCCTTCCTACATCCTTCCTACATCCTTCTATCCTTCCTACATCCTTCCTACATCCTTCTATCCTTCCTACATCCTTCCTACATCCTTCCTACATCCTTCCATCCTTCCTACATCCTTCTATCCTTCCTACATCCTTCCTACATCCTTCATCCTTCCTACATCCTTTCATCCTCACCACAGGACAGAAGGCTCGATATTCGAGGGAAATGGAAGTTTATTTTCCCAAAGGCCCAGAGAGAGTCACGTCTGCTGTGTTTAAATCAGCACAAAAACATAATATTTTCCAAATGCGTAAAAACTAACAGTGTTTCCATGAATCGCTGCTTTTTCTTCAATGAAGTGGAAAAAACTTGGACATATTTGCTGAAAAATGTTCCGATCAGGAGAAAAATTAGCAATATTTGAAACGAGAGTTAGAGGTGAACTCCACACTCTTCCTCCTCCTCTTCCTCCTCTTCATCCTCCTCCTCCTCCTCCTCCTCCTCCTCCTCCTCCTCCTCCTCCTCCTCCTCCTCCTCCTCCTCCTCCTCCTCCGTGGTTCGTCTGTTTGGAGAAAAGCTCTTTGTTCCCGACTTTGGGACCTGAGCGTCTGTCGCCCTTTTAACTCCACATCAGAACCAGAGCGCGAGGGAGAGCAGTGATCCCAGCCACAGACAGGGGGCGCTGCTGCTCTCCCACACTGTAAAGAAGAGCAGTGATCTCAGCCACAGACAGGGGGCGCTGCTGCTCTCCCACACTTTAAAGAAGAGCAGTGATCCCAGCCACAGACAGGGGGCGCTGCTGCTCTCCCACACTTTAAAGAAGAGCAGTGATCCCAGCCACAGACAGGGGGAGGTCATTCATCAGGTTTAACTCCCGCCTTAAATATTTTTTACAGTTCAGCTTCACCCAAATCTAAAGCTTACAGTCTATAGGCCAGTGCAGCGCCTCATTTGAAAGCTAAGACCTACAAAACTCATTTAAACAGATCTTTTTCCTTGCATTTTTGTCACTATTTTGTTGCATTTTCATCACTTTATCCTCACTTTTCTGTTGCGTTGTTGTCTCGTAGCTGTTTGAACACTGTTTTTAATGAGCGTTTAGATTTGGGTAAAGCCAACTGGAGAAAAGGTGCTCGGTTAAGCAGAGCAGGGACGACACATGAAGAATACAAGACTAAAGAGGCTGAAATTCATACAAATCCCAAACTGGTACCGAGTACTTAGAATAGTTTGTAAACCGATGCACTTAAGAGTGTAAGTACTGGTTACGAGGTCAATAATAATAGTATATAAAAAGCTTTAACAGTATTCAACAATCAATACTTCTGATTCATTTCAGTGGAAACTTGGAATTCCTTGCACAGTTTACTTTTGTTGCTTAAATATTATATATTTTCCTAAGTGATGGTTACTGGAAAATTCTGGTTCATTAATCCCTGGTTTACTTGTAATTCCCATTAATGAAATGTTATAAATGTTCAATACAGTGTTGTTAAAAGTACAATGTATTCACTCAGTTACTTACACAAAGACAGGGAGAGGAGCAACAACAGCCCATAAATACATAAATAACGCAATTGTGCTTATGCTAACGGCAGCTAGCGCTAGCTACGACTGCCGTTTTCTCGCTTCTACTGAACAACAAATCCCAAACTGGTACCGAGTACTTAGAATAGTTTGTAAACCCGACGCACTTAAGAGTGTAAGTACTGGTTACGAGGTCGATAATAATAGTATTTAAAAAGCCTTAACAGTATTCAACAATAAATACTTCTGATCAGACATTTCCGTCAACTTGGAATTCCTTGTACAGTTTACTTTTGTTGCTTAAATATTATATATTTTCCTAAGTGATGGTTACTGGAATATTCTGGTTCATTAATCCCTGGCTTACTTGTAATTCACATTAATGAAATGTTATGAATGTTCAATACAGTGTTATTAAAGCAGTCCAATGTATTCACTCAGTTACTTACACAAAGACATGGAGAGGAGCAACAACAGCCCATAAATACATGAATAACGCAGAATGCTAACATGATGCTACATGCTAGCATCGTGCTAGTGCTAACGGCAGCTAGCGCTAGCTACAACTGCCGTTTTTTTCCGCTTCTACTGAACCATCTGCTGTGAATAAACATCCACATGGGCCCGATTTACACGTGACTTTATTAGTATGTGATAAATAATAGCTGTAGTATCTCCGTATACCGGAGCCGCTAGTCTCCCATTGGAAAGCACTGCACTTCAGACTCCTTAAACTCCCACAATAAAATGCAGCGCTGGCGTCGAAGACAGAACAAGAAACAAAACACGAGAGAACGAGGGAGATGTATTCACTCAGTTACTTACACAAAGACCTGGAGAGGAGCAAAGTGGTTCAACAGCCCATAAATACATGATGCTACATGTTAGCATCGTGCTAATGCTAACGGCAGCTAGCGCTAGCTACGACTGACTTTTTTTTGCTTCTACTGAACCATCTGCTGTGAACAAACATCCACATGACTTGACTGTAAAGTGTAGCTGTAGTTTCTCCATATACCGGAGCCGCCAGTCTCCCATTGGAAAGCATTGCACTTTAGACACGCTGAAAACAACTTTAAAGCCTGGTTTCTGAGTTTCGAGATTTTTTTTCGAGAACTAATGAGGGTCGGACTGTTAGCGCGAACTGCCCGTCACACAAGGGGCGGAGTCTACAGTGAAGATCCCGCCCCTTATGCCCTTTTTAGGAACATGCTCCGTCTGAGCTAAGGGGGAGCGTGGTTATTATGGCAAACGGGGAGGAGTGAGGAGGAGGAGGAGTTAATTATTTTTTACGGTGTATGGTGATTTACGAACGGAGAAAAAAAAAGCGAAACTCCGCCCACAATAAAAAGCAACAAACACACAACAAAAACTTCCACGCAGTTTCCCTCTCAGGAACCCAAAACATGCTCAATAGGTTCCTGGGCCACAGTCTCGCACTGGACTGCAGTTCCTTCATGAAATCCAAATTTGCCAAATGACTTTTTTCGGTTCTCAGTTCGCCCTCTT
The DNA here is from genome assembly GCF_951799975.1 of Gobius niger. NCBI lineage: Eukaryota > Metazoa > Chordata > Actinopteri > Gobiiformes > Gobiidae > Gobius > Gobius niger. The sequence goes on along the minus strand of NW_027639191.1, from coordinate 12,748 downwards.
CAGAGCGACTCCGGCGTCAGTTTAATTCAATTACAGCGAGCGAGTGTGAGGTTAATTATCGAGAGAGAGAGAGAGAGGAGGGGGAGGAAGAGGAGGGGGAGGAAGAGGGGGAGGAGGAGGGGATTTCAGAGAATATTAGCGAGAAACTGACTCTGAAAAAGACTCGGAGCTCGAGCTGGTAATTACAGCTTGTATATAAGGGACGCAGCTGAAGACGGTGACGACAGCGCCCCCTGCTGTAGAGACGCAGTTCTTTAACCTCTTAACCCCCGCTTTAACCGAGCACATTTTCTGCAGTTTTAGCTTTACCCAAATCTAAAAGCTTATGTTTGGAAGGTAAGAGTTAAGATTTTAAAGTCCAGGAAGTGACTGCGGCGCTTCTTCATTCACAACTGACATGTTCGGTATCCACGTGTAGCAGGAAAGGCTGTGACAGAGGGCGAATAAAGGAATAAAGGGACTAAACTTTAGGGCCTTCTATCCATCCATCCATCCTTCCTTCTTTCCTTCCTTCCTCCTTTAGTTCCTTCCTCCTTTACTTCCTTCATTCCTTCTTTCCTTCCTTCCTTCTTTCCTTCCTTCCTCCTTTACTTCCTTCCTTCATTCTTTCCTTCCTTCCTTCTTTCCTTCCTTCCTCCTTCCTTCTTTCCTTCCTTCCTTCTTTCCTTCCTTCCTCCTTCCTTCCTTCCTCCTTCCTTCTTTCCTTCTTTCCTTCCTTCCTTCCTTCCTTCCTCCTCCTTTCCTTTCTTCTTTCTTCCTTCCTTCCTTCCTTCCTCCTTTCCTTTCTTCCTTCCTTCCTTCCTCCTTTCCTTTCTTCCTTCTTTCTTTCTTCCTTCCTTCCTTCCTCCTTTCCTTCCTTCTTTCCTTCCTTCCTCCTTTCCTTCCTTCTTTCTTTCTTCCTTCCTTCCTTCCTCCTTTCCTTCCTTCCTTCCTTCTTTCCTTCCTTCTTTCCTTCCTTCTTTCCTCCTTTCCTTCCTTCCTTCCTTCCTTCCTTCCTCCTTTCCTTCCTTCCTTCCTTCCTTCTTTCCTTCCTTCCTTCTTTCCTTCCTTCTTTCCTTCCTTCCTCCTTTCCTTCCTTCCTTCCTTCCTTCCTCCTTCCTTCCTTCCTTCTTTACTTCCTTCTTTCCTTCCTCCTTCCTTCCTCCTTTCCTTCCTTCCTTCCTTCCTTCCATCCTTCCTTCTTTCCTTCCTCCTTCCTTCCTCCCTTCTTTACTTCCTTCTTTCCTTCCTCCTTCCTTCCTCCCTTCTTTACTTCCTTCTTTCCTTCCTCCTTCCTTCCTCCTTTCTTTCCTTCCTTCCTCCTTCCTTCCTTCCTTCCTTCCTTCTTTCCTTCCTTCCTTCCTTCTTTCCTTCCTTCCTTCCTTCCTTCTTTCCTTCCTTCCTTTCTTCCTCCTTCCTTCCTTCCTTCCTTCTTTCCTTCCTTCCTTCCTTCTTTCCTTCCTCCTTCCTTCCTCCCTTCTTTACTTCCTTCTTTCCTTCCTCCTTCCTTCCTCCTTTCCTTCCTTCCTTCCTTCCTCCTTCCTTCCTCCTTTCCTTCCATCCTTCCTTCTGTCCTTCCTCCTCCCTTCTTTCCTCCTTCCTTCCTCCCTTCTTTCCTTCCTCCTTCCTTCCTCCTTCCTTCTTTACTTCCTTCTTTCCTTCCTCCTTCTTCCCTTCCTTCCTTCCTTCCTTCCTCCTTTCTTCCTTCTTTCCTTCTTTCCTTCCTTCCTCCTTCCTCCTTCCCTTCCCTCCTCCTTTCCTTCCTTCCTCTTTTCCTTCCTTACCTGAAGCTGTAATCCAAATATGGTCATTTCCTTTGTGCAGCAGCAAAAGGGACTGAACTTTCGGGCCGTTTTCACTCCACTCTTTCACATCTGCTCTGTCGTCGCTCCTTGACTCCACACTCCAGTCAGTGTTTCAGTTTTAACGTGAGCAGTTGATCGTGATTAATAAAGCATCAAAGGCAGAACTTCTCCTTCTCAGACGACTCGCTGCCGTTTAGGAGGATCACCGGGTTTACTGGCTGCTGTAGATGTTTGTGGAGATGAGGAGCTCGGGAGGACGGAGGAGCTGCCTCGGCTTCGCTCCGAGTGTCAGTTCGTATCGCTGACAATTTCATTATAGGAAAGTCAGGAAAACATCTGTGTCTGGGAGAGAGCGAGACCATTTAAATGTAAATAAACATGTTTTTATCGCAGGGGTTTCGCTCTTATCAGAGGCTGAGGCTGAGGGAGAGGGAGAGAGGGGAGAGGCTGAGGCTGTAACTCCCTCAGAGAGAAGGGGAGGGAGGGGGGAGACTGGAGAGAGAGGGAGAGAGTGGAGAGAGGGGGAAACTGGAGAGAGAGGGGAGACTGGAGAGAGAGGGAGAGACTGGAGAGAGAGGGAGAGACTGGAGAGAGAGGGGGAGAGAGGCTGAGGCTGTGACTCCCTCAGAGAGAAGGGGAGGGAGAGGGGGAGACTGGAGAGTGTGGAGTCTGTAGGAGCGACTAAAGTGCAGATGTTTAGTTTAGTCACTTTAACCCTGTTACTTTGGGACTTCAGGTCATTTTTCTGGGCATTCGCAATCGGACTCATTTACAATCTTCTCTGACTTTTTTCGAGAAATGATAGATACGTAATGAAAAGTGAATCAGCCTTTCATTCATTCGTGTTGCCAGCGCGGACTCTCGAGAAATTTTAGCCGCCGTGGTGGTTTGTCTCGTGGTGTAAATTTTCTTGTCAAATTTGTATCAATTTTTTGTCAAATTTTTGTCATTTTTTTGTCAAATTTTTTTCCACATTTTTGTCATTTTTTTGTCATTTTTTGGTCAAATTTCTGTAATTTTTTGTCACATTTTTGTCATTTTTTCGTCATTTTGTGTATTTTTTTAGTCAATTTTTTTAGTCAATTTTTTTTTCATTTTTTTGTCAAATTTTTGTCACATTTTTTGTAATTTTTTTGTAATTTTTTAGTAATTTATTAGTCAAATTTTGTCATTTTTTCTCATTTTTTTTATTATTTTCTTGCCAAATTTTTATCCCATTTTTGTCATTTTTTTTGTCATTTTTTTGTCATTTATTTGTCATTTTTCGTCAATTTTTTGTCACATTTTTTTCAATTTCCATCATTGTTTTCGTCTCAGTTCTGTTGCTATTTTCATACCTTTTTTCCAGAAGCTTTTGGACTGGGGTAAAGCCAAACTGGTGAAAAAGTGCTCGGTTCAGGTGGGAGTTAAGGGGTTAAGAGAACAGCTGCTACAAAGCTGGAGTCTCCCGAACATCAAGACGAAGACTTTAGCCGCCGCCGTCTCCCACAAAGGAAATGCCCATATTTGGATTACAGCGTCCCCTCGATCACAGCCTTTCCTGCTACACGTGGACACCGAACATGTGAGTATTTGTGAATGAATGAGCGCGGGAAGCAGCCGTGTCGGAGTCACTTCCTGGATGAACGAAACCTTTTGTAGGTGTTTGTTTTCTCGGCGCAGATGGAGGGAGGGACGGGGCGAGCGCCGGAGAGCGGCCGGGGGGGGGTTTGGGGGTATTTGGGGGGGGGGTCCTGATGGGGGGAGGGAGGGAGGGAGGGAGGGGGGGGGGGGGCAGAGCCTGGAGCCACAGAGGCAGCAGCCGCTAAGACGATTACGCCGCGTCGTTTGTCATTTGGACCCTGGCAATGTGTACATTTAATTTACCACCGCGCTGTCGCCTGGAGAGGGGAGGGAGGGGGGGGGAGGGGGGGAGGGGAGGGGGGAGAGAGCACGAGGGGGGGGGGGGGGGGGGGGGTCTGAGCAGCATCGTTTTGGTAAACTGCACTCCCGATCTGCGGTTGGTCAAGTCCAGGCTCAGCGACGGCACGAAGCTGGACTGAGTCGTACGAGCTGCTGGTTTAGAAACAGATTTCATCACATTTTCAAATTTTCAAATGTCTCTCCCTCTGTCTCTCTCTCTGTCTCTCTTTCTGTCTCTGTCTCTCTCTCTGTCTCTCTTTCTGTCTCTGTCTCTCTCTCTGTCTCTCTTTCTGTCTCTCTCTCTCTGTCTCTCTTTCTGTCTCTGTCTCTCTCTCTGTCTCTCTTTCTGTCTCTGTCTCTCTCTCTGTCTCTCTTTCTGTCTCTGTCTCTCTCTCTGTCTCTCTCTCTCTCTCTCTCTCTGTCTCTCTCTCTCTCTCTCTCTTTCTGTCTCTGTCTCTCTCTCTGTCTCTCTTTCTGTCTCTGTCTCTCTCTCTGTCTCTCTTTCTGTCTCTGTCTCTCTCTCTGTCTCTCTCTCTCTCTCTCTCTCTCTGTCTCTCTCTCTCTCTCTCTCTTTCTGTCTCTGTCTCTCTCTCTGTCTCTCTTTCTGTCTCTGTCTCTCTTTCTGTCTCTCTCTCTCTCTCTCTCTTTCTGTCTCTCTTTCTGTCTCTGTCTCTCTGTCTCTCTCTCTGTCTCTGTCTCTCTCTCTCTCTCTCTGTCTCTCTCTCTCTCTCTGTCTCTCTCTCTCTGTCTCTCTTTTCTTCCATCTGAGCCTGATTTCGCTCCATGACCCGAAGCTCTTTTCTCTCTTCCTCCAAATCACCTCCGTCTCAGCTCGTGGCCCGAGGCTGTGAGAGAGTTCTGCACACAGCGGCCGCTCGTGCACGCCCACAGCCCCTCGTGCACGCTCCCCAGCCCCTCGTGCACGCCCACAGCCCCTCGTGCACGCCCACAGCCCCTCGTGCACGCCCACAGCCCCTCGTGCACGCCCACAGCCCCTCGTGCACGCCCACAGCCTCAGAGTCCCGGGGTCTCATTTATAAAACTGTGCGTGACACTCCGCCTATAAGAGTCCGTACGAGCAAAACCCAAACTTCACGTACGGAGAAAACAAAATGGGATTCATGAAACCCTCCGTACGAGCAGCACCACGTGATCTCCCCTTCACTGATTCCACCTGGGGCAGAAATGTGCGCACATGACCCCTCCTCAGGACACGCCTCCATTGCGCCATATAAGGACATGCAAAGTAACTTATGAATGAGATTTGCCTAAGCATGAGGCGATAATGAGAGGGTTTTACTGAGACACTTCCTCCTTTCCTTCCTTCTTTCCTCCTTCCTTCTTTACTTCCTTCTTTCCTTCCTTTCTTCCTTCCTTCCTTCCTCCTTTCCTTCCTCCTTTCTTTCCTTCCTTCTTTCACATTTGTCATTTTTTTCGTCATTTTTTGTCAAATTTTTGTCCATTTTTTGTAATTTTCTTGTCAAATTCTTGTCAATTTTTTGTCAAATTTTTATCAAATTTTTGTCATTTTTTCGTCATTTTTTTGTCAGATGTTTGTATTTTTGGGCTGTACTTCCGGTTCACCTTTGTAGCGTCGTAGTTTTTCTCTTTTATCGGCTTTTAAATGAATGAAAAACAAACTTTGTGTTGGAGTAATGCTCTGATGCATGATATTATCACTGTGGCTTAAAGGGATGTTTCAGGATTTTTGACACAGGGCCTCATTTCCTAGTTTTCCAGAGTGTTGATGATTCCTGGAGATATTGATTATGATTATGATTAGTTTTCAGGTTAAGCCCAGTTAAAGGAAAAAGTACTGAAAAAGGGTGTTCCACATTATTAAGCAGATCAACATTTTCAAGCAATAAGGGAAAGAAAAAGGATCTCTCTGCTGATGAAAAGGTCATGAAAGCTGAAGCTTAATCATTATACTGTAAAGAGATTTGTGGCCGATTCAGACACACACGGGTTTGTGCAGATAAAGGCACAATGAGGACGGTTTCTGCCAGACAAACACATCAGATTAACCTCTCAACTCCCGCCTGAACCGAGAGATCTTTTTCCTCATGAGATAATGAGAGGGCTTTACCGAGACACTGGGGGCAGAGAGGGAGGGGCCTCATGCCGAGCTTTCGTCACCAGCCGAGTAACCAACCACTGCTCCTCAGGTCCTTTAGATTTGGATATGTATAACTGCTAACCCCCCCCCATGGAACCGCCACCTTAAAGTGGTGGAGGGTTTGAGCCCGAATGATCCTGGAGCTCTGTTGTCGGGGCTTCGTGCCCCTGTAGGGTCTCCCAGGGCAAACAGGTCCTATAGGTGACGGATCAGACTCCCTACCCTGCTCTACTTTGCCTGCATTTGAAATGTTTCCACCAGCCCACTTTACAGTTAACTGGTACTTCTTTTTAGTACCTGCTTGGCCCTGGTACTAACCAGGCCAAGCAGGTACTGTTTCCAATGGACACAGTCAAAAGCAAAGCCATATCCATGGATACACCCTGGTAATCATGGATACAGTATCAGATTCTACAGAATAGTGGAAACACAACCAGGCCAAGTAGAGTAGAGAAGGGTAGGGCTGGTGGAAACGAGCCAGAGCGGTTCAGAAGCTCCTTATGAGAGACCAACAGGCCCGGATAGAACCAGGAGGCCGTCCTTCTGTGGACCCACCACCTGCAGGAGGAGCCAGAGGGGCTGGTCCCACGACCCGGTAACGGACAAGGGGAAGAAAATGGATGGATGGATGGATGGATGGTGAACTTTGACCTTAAAGTCTTCAGTGTAGTGACATCTGGAGTCTGACAGACAGAGCTGACACAGGACTGAGAGACTGAGAGAGAAACACTTAAACTTAACTTAAAGTACACGTGTCTCTGACTCTGTGTCTGTGGCCTGGTGTCGCCTCAGGGTCAGAACAGCTGGAGGAGGCGTGAGCGGATCAGGAAGTCCGGGCGTCTCTGCTCAGACGCTCCGGCCCCGGATGAAGCCAGAGGAAATGGACGGACACGAACAAAAAGCCACATCAGCTTTGAAAGTGCAGGTTCTTATAATAAACAACGGCTCCATCACTTTAACATCTGCAAACGACACTTCATAATTAGGGCTGGGCACCGTTCGCTCGATACCACTACTTTAACGATACCTGCTTTTCGGTACCGGTGCCTTAACGGTACTTTTTTCGATACCTATGTTATTTTAAGGAGGAAGTCCAAACACGGCACATCAGAAAACAGGAGCATGTTTTTCTCAGAATTTAGTCAGGTAAAGGTAAAGCTAAAGGTAAAGCCCATGTGTTTCTTGTTGTCACTGCTTTTCTCTTTGTCTAAGAGTCTAGTTTCTTATTCAGTCCAGGTTTAGTCCTGGTTTAGTCCTGGTTTAGTCTTGGTTTAGTCCTGGTTTAGTCCTGCTTTAGTCCTGGTTTAGTCCTGGTTTAGTCCTGGTTAAGTCCTGCTTTAGTCCTGGTTTAGTCCTGGCTCAGTCCTGGTTTAGTCCTGGTTTAGTCCTGCTTTAGTCCTGGTTTAGTCCTGGTTTAGTCCTGGTTAAGTCCTGCTTTAGTCCTGGTTTAGTCCTGGCTCAGTCCTGCTTTAGTCCTGGTTTAGTCCTGGTTTAGTCCTGGTTTAGTCCTGGTTTAGTCCTGGTTTAGTCCTGGTTTAGTCCTGGCTCAGTCCGCGGCTCTGCCATCTCTGATAATGACTGAAGTGTGAGTAAGTTACAGCTTTGCTTCTGCATTTGCGCTGAAGTTCAGGCCTTTTTAGACTCACTGTGGATCATTTACTGATGTTTGGAGAGAAAAAGTACCGAAAATTAGCACCTATAGGAGCTTATCGGTCGGTACCAAGTTGGTACCGTGTAACAGTACCCAGCCCTAGTCATGATAGACGAAGACCCAACCTGTTTTTCATCCTGAGGTTCCTCCTCCTCCTCCTCCTCCTCCCCCTCCAGGGCCTGAACTCCTCACAGGACAATGAAGAGACTTGATCATATTTAAAGACGACGCTCCGACAGAACAATGTTAAATTCATGGAGTTCAGCGCGGAGCAAACTCATGTGAAAATCATCAAAGTCGGCGTCAGAGCGAGTCCGAGCGAGTCCGAGCGCCGCGGAGTCCGAGCGCCGCGTATCGATCCGCCGCTTCAATAACTCATCGTCCTGAAATATTGACCGTCGAACGAGCGCCGGCTCCGCATTCAGGACGCGACGCCGACGTCCGCGGCGTGGACGGAATCGAACCCGCGACGGAGGACAACAGGGCGGACGCGGTGGGAAAAGTCAAGGAGGAAACGAGGAAATGACAGAGTTTAAATGAGAGGTTTGATTTTGTTTTCGGTTCAAAACTCAGGAATTAGATATTGAAAAATCCCTGTGAAAAAACGTCCAAAGTTTGTGAAGTTCAAGCCTGTAAAGTTTGGAGCGACTGAAGCGGAGATGTCGGGTCTTTGTTTGTGCTCTCAGTCAAAAAGACGTTAGCATTTAGCCTTGGTCGTCCACGCAGTCAAGTCGAAGTGCTCCTGAGGTGTTATTACGCCTTACAATATAGTTCCCTTTTTATCCGCTTAGGAAAGAGCCTGGTCGCTTCTAACTTTCTAACTCCCAGTTTGGAGAAATCCACTTTATTTCTCTGTCCCAGGAGCAAACCAGGAGGACTTCGACATCCGTGCAGTAATATCTTCACTTTACTGCACAGATGTCGAAGTACTCCTGGTATTATTCCGCCTTACAATTAGGGTTGGTCCATATCATACCGTGCTCGGTCATACCGGTATAGATTTTGGACACGGGTGTAACTTTCATACCGCGGATCAGAACCACAAGGAGCTGCTGCTCAGAGTCACTCAGAGCAGCAGCAGAAACATGACTGTGGAGCTTGAGGGGCAGCGCTTAAAGAATCTAATGATATGAAGGACGTTTGTTGCTTTTGTTGCTCATATTTACGAGGAAAGGCCTCAGGATTTGCGTCTTGGATGAACTCCGGTGAGTTATTGACCTTTATTTAATCAGGATTAGGGCGGCAACTAACGATTATTTTGTAATCGATTAGTCTGTCGATCATTTTTACGATTAATCGATGAATCGCTTGGCTGTGAATGGTGTAGTAAATATTTATGTTTTCAATTTTTTTTATCACATTATAGCTTAAGTCGCGCTGTTTAACCTCTTAACTCCCGCCTGAACCGAGAGGATCTTTTTCCTCACGTCATCAGATTTTATTTCCATCATTTTTTTGTTGGGTATTCAACTTTTGTCACATTTTTGTAACTTTTTGTTATTTTTTTGTTATTTTTTTTATTTATTTATTTTTATTTTTTCGTCAAATTTTGGTTATTTTTTTGTTATTTTTTGTCACATTTTCGTCAAATTTTAATCAATTTTTTATCAATTTTTTGTTATTTTTTGTTATTTTTTGTTATTTTTTGTTATTTTTTGTCATATTTTTGCCATTTTTTGTCATTTTTTTGTAATTTTTTGTCATTTTTTGTCAAATTTTTTGTCATTTTTTGTCATTTTTTTTTCATTTTTTTGTTACATTTTGGTCATTTTTTTTTTCGGTTCAGGCGGGAGTTAAGAGGTTAAGGAGGTGCTGATGGAGTAAACTAAAGGGAAATGTTTGTTTAAGGCTCTATTCATGAAAATGACATTGTACAAACCACTACAGACCCTAAATATAAAATCAAAGTAGGTTTTCATCAAAAATACTGCATTTTTTATGTAATTTTTGCTCCATTTGAGTCTGTGTGAGCCAGAAAACGATTACTCGATTACTAAAATAGTTGTCGACTGGAGAAAATGCTCTCGGTTAAGGCGGGGGTAAGAGGTTCACATACGTATTTGTGGAAGTGTCGCATTTACGCTGATTTGGACCAGGCTGGCCAGAGTCCAGGGCTGGTTTTCAGTCCCAGTTCGCCCCTGCATGTAAACACACCGTGCCGGATTGTAGTCATGGGTTCGTTTCCATCCGTTGTGCCAGACTCGCCCTCAAACACACTCCAGGGAAACCCACACGGACACAGGGAGAACATGTCTCTATATCTTTGTCTCTAACCACAGCAGTGAGCAGAGGTGGGAGTCAGTCACTAAATGCAAGTCTCGAGTCAAGTCCAAGTCGTGAAGGTCCAAGTCCCAAGCAAGTCCAAGTCAATCGGTCATGGACTCAAGTCAAGTCAAGTCAAGTCAAGTCATAGCTTTTGTCAAGTCAAGTCTTGCTTTAGCCGGCAAGTCACAAATGCCAGCGTAAATGTGTTTAATCTTGAAAATAACAAGTGCTTTCTCAAGATTTTGAAAATTTAGACTAAAATCAAACTTTTTAAAATCTCATGGATTTGGATTTAAAGTCAAAATATACATATTTTTAATAAACAGTCTATGTATAAAATTACTGGGACAGCATTTTAAGGAAGGGCGACTTAAAAAAAAAAGAAATAGTAGTAGTAGTATAGTATTTTAAACATGAGCTGCTTTTCCCTGCAGTCTGAAACACAAATATAAAATAATATTTTTATTTGTGTTAGTTTCTGGTAGTTTTTCTGTCAGTGGTTCCCCTGTACTGCCCCAGCCCCTGTATACTCGGATTCGCCCCTGCTCAGAGTAGATTCTGCGTAGCCTTCAGTCCCGCTGTCACTGGGCTGTGGCGGATGCTTAAAATAACCTCTAAATGCTGCAAACTTTGTGTAAACGCCTTAAAACATCGAAAAAACCCAAGATTCCTGTTGATGAATCAGCTCTGACATGGTGGTTCTGGAGGCTCCATCTGCGCTGTAGGTCCAGCCCATTGTTTCAAACGTTTTCCTGTCCGTAAATCTCCTCACCTTCACTGTCTTTAGAAAACTATTAATGCATCCAAAGAAACACGTGGTATTTCCTCCGGCCTTTTCGAGCTGTATTGATCAGACGCTCCGTCTGGAAACCGAACACGCATGTGGATAATCACCATAATGTAAACAAAGATGCGCCGCTTTTACGAAATTAATCCTGATCTTTCGACAGTTTCACTCAAATAAATAAGTAAGGATTAAACAACGAGGAGCCTTAGTGCATTAGACGGTTATAATGCACGACGCAGAGTCAAGAACACCACGACGCACAGCGGAGTAACTCCAGCATTATAACGTCTAACGCGGCTCCTCGTTGTTTAATCCGCTTATACCAGGGTCCCACAAACCTAACATTTATAATAAACTCCCTAAATCTGCCAGACTACGGGACTATTTTGTGTGGGTTATTAGCCGGTCACTGAAGGCTGGTCTCAGAGCGAGTCATTCTCCGCAGCTATTACGAGGATCTCAGTCAGGCTCAACGACACAACATCAGCACAGAATCACAACACAACAGGACTAACCCGGAAACACTTTTCCCTGGAAGTAAACACCGATATGCGGCACTCGTGGGCACCAGTTATTTCACTTTTACGCTGTTTAACCTGAAGCTAAAGCTAGCTAGCTCACCCAGCTCAACTGTTTATGGAAACAGCTGCGGTGGAGTCGCTCACACCTGGGCCCCCCCAACTCAAACTTTTATGTTTGACTTTACTAATCCAGACAAATATGCTTCAATGCAGGATCATTTTATGTACGCCTGAAAATGATGAATAGCCTTAACCGTTTCCAATAGAAATGTAAAGCTCATATGTTATTAACAGTAGCTAACCTAGCTGCTCACTCTCCTCTACAAACATTTAGCAAACACTAAATCCATCTCATACGTTCCTGTCAGTCACTAATTACGCCTTTATCTGATTCAGCTGTGTCATGCGTTGCTATGGCGACGCCACAGCGGAGTGACATCCCAGTGATTTAACTACCGGACTACGTGTGCGGTTACACCAAAATAATGCAGCAGCCAATCAGAGTCCAGTATTCACCCAGACCATGGTGTGATAATAAATAACTATAAAGTCACAGCGAGTCACTGAGAGTCACTGAGAGTCACTGGCCTCAAGTCCAAGTCAAGTCTCGAGTCACAAACAGTAAGTCCCAAGTCAAGTCAAGTCAAGTCTTTTTGGAGCTTTGGTCAAGTCAGTCTCAAGTCCCGAAAATTGCGACTCGAGTCAAGTCATGTGACTCGAGTCCCACCTCTGGCAGTGAGTCTGAAAGTGCCTCATGTCAGTAAATAAGTTCCTCGTTTCGGAGCAGAAAGAAGCCGCCGTTCCCCAACATTCGTCAAAGTTTAGCCCAAACTTTCCCGCCCCGAGAGCAGCTCTTTGACCGAGACCAAAGCGACGAGTGGGAGACGCCGCTTTTACTGTGAAAGTCTCAGCGAAGCAGAGCGACTTCCTCTGGAGGGAAACGCCGCGGAAACGTCAAAAAACCCTCACAAGATCTGAGCCCGACGGAAACTGTGAGGGGGAAAAACGCAGCGACTTCTCCACGAAACAGTGAAATGATCTTTGTAAAGCCGTGGAACCGGTGGAAACGCGGAGCGGGAGGGGAGGACGGAGGGCGTTTAAACCGCGGTGCGTTCAAGGACACGCAGGAAATCAGCCTAATGCCTCGGCGTTTAAACGGGAGGTCATGGAGGTGCGTTCAAGGACAGCGGGAGAGCGGAGCGAGAGCTGCAGTGTCAGCCTTTATCAATACGACTGCTCTGTACGGCAACACCAGAGGGACAAACGGCGCTCAGTGTTTCAGAAGCTTTAACCTTTATTAGTTTAACTCTGTCAGAGTCAAAACAGAACAAACTTTCTCTTTATAATGTTTATTCTGTGAGATTTATCCAGGAAGTGACTCCAGCACGTCTGTTTCCCACAGTTATTCACTCACACATACTGACATGTTTGGTATCCACGTGCAGCAGGAAAGGCTGTGACAATATGTGAAATATACACAGTGTGCAGACAAAGGGACTAAACTTTAGGGCAGAGGTCGGCAACGTCAGGCCCGGGGGCCAAATCCGGCCCTCCTGCACAGACCCTCTGGCCCTCACATTCCTGCCAAAGCTGGGGGAAGATGAGCCACTTTTTGCCTTGGTGGTTATTGTGTAAAAACAGTATCATATAAATACAAAATGTTGCTGTTCACATATGTTTTTGAACCTCTTAACTCCCACCTGAACTGAGCACATGTTT
>NW_027639192.1:0-45619 GCF_951799975.1 Gobius niger | reverse complement strand
TTTTATTATTATTATTATTATTAGGCCCGAGCGGCCTGGCAGGGCTCGGGCCTATTGTAATTGTACGGCAGTGCGCGGAGCGCACTGAAGAAAGACGTGCGCGTAGCGCACGTCCCGAAAAGAGCGCGCAGCGCTCAAGAAACAGAGCGCGGAGCGCTCCCCATGCATTAGACAGTAATGGGGGGACTCCCGGCACCCCGATCTGTCCGGTGAAATAGGCGTGTGCCGCGAAAGCGGCACATTTGTAACTGCTCGTGTGAAAAAAGGTGAAAAATCCAGGCAAGGCGCAACATTGACAAGAAAGCAGTCGATGACGAGCGCAACGCGCTCGTCATCGACCATGGCCACTTCCCAATGCCCAAAACACTACTAGAGTGACTCAGGGCATTGAGGCCTATCCAATGATATAGGTGTTTGCCGCGAAAGCGGCATATTTGTTGTTGCTCGCACAAAAATCTGAAAAAAAAAACGCATTAAGAAATATTGACAAAGAAGTGGTAAAATACGAGCGCAACGCGCTCGTATTTGACAATGAACCTCACGGGTGGGTTACTGGACGTGAGACCTTTCCGACGATATAAATATGGGCCGCCGCAGGCGGCGCTATATTGTTATTGTAAGGGTTTTTCTTATTCTTATTATTATTATTATTATTATTTTTCCTCTCCCCCAGAAATCCACTTTCCCACCGACGAAAAGTCCTGAATTTTTGCCCAAAATTCAATTTGGTGAAAAGAAAAAACTTCACATCTCCAAATTTCAAAAATTAAAAAAAAAGGCGCGTCAGCGCCCCCTGGAAAAACGACGTTAACATTGCGGCCTATGGCCAGACCCCCCAAAATCCCGAAAAACGCGAAAATTTTAGTTCGTCGCAGACGAAAAAAATTTGGCACAGTGATTGGTCTTATGAAACCAAAAAAAAAAAGATATAACGCGGTTGCTAGGCAACCATCTGTATTGCGGCCATCTTGGCCAGAAGAGCGACCTGGCGCCGAAGGCGCCTTTTCGTGCCCTCGCATTTGAACGAACTCGTCCTAGGGCGTTGAACGCAGCGACTCCCCGGTCGCTCCAGATCATCTACACATGTGGGGCATTAAAAGTTATTAAAAACTTTCTAATAGGATTTCCGGTTTTGTCATGGCAGCGTCATGAATTTGGCGTTCGTTTTCGGCGCTCGCCGTCACCTTCGAAGAGTCATAACTCGCACATACTGTGGCCGATTTGAGCGTAACTTGAATCGTTGGTCGAGTTGTCGGCCCCGGATGTTTTGATATAGGAATTTTAAAAATGGGCGCGATAGCGCCCCCTGCAGAGCACCAAATAAAAATGAATGGAGAAAAAAAGTAAACTTTGTCGTAGACAAATAAAATTTGGCACAGACATCCGTCACGTGACCCCGATCAAAAAGTAAATTATGGCCACGCCCATTTTCCCACCGTGTTACCATGGCAACGACCCAATATCAACTTTGGCATAGCCAAACCAAAATTGGTACAGATGTGCACCATGACTGTCCGAACAAAAAAGTACATTACGCGGTTGCTAGGCAACCAACCTTGGGGCGGCCATATTGGCCAGAAGAGCGACATGGCGCCGAAGGCGCCATTTCATGCCCTCGCATTTGAACGAACTCGTCCTAGGGCGTTGAACGCAGCGACTCCCCTGTCGCTCCAGATCATCTACACATGTGGGGCATTAAAAGTTATTAAAAACTTTCTAATAGGATTTCCGGTTTTGTCATGGCAACGTCATGAATTTGGCGTTCGTTTTCGGCGCTCGCCGTCACCTTCGAAGAGTCATAACTCGCACATACTGTGGCCGATTTTAGTGTAACTTGAATCGTTGGTGGAGTCGTCGGCCCCAGATGTTTTGATATAGGAATTTTGAAAATGGGCGCGATAGCGCCCCCTGCAGAGCACCGAATAAAAATGAATGAAGAAAAAAAGTGAACTTTGTCGTAGACAAACAAAATTTGGCACAGACATCCGTCACGTGACCCCGATCAAAAAAGTCAGAGTGTTGCCATGGCAACGACCTGATATCAAGTTTGGAACAGCTAAACTAAAATTGGTACACACGTGCACCATGACTGTCTGAACAAAAAAGTACACTACATGGTTACAAGGCAACCAACAGGAGGTCGGGTAAATCCTCGCATTTGAACAAACTCGTCCTAGGGCATTGAACGCAGCAACTTCCATGGTCGGTCCAGATCATCTACCTCAGTATTAAAAAATATGAACTTTGTCATAGACAGGAATAAGTTGGCACAGACATCCGTCACATGACCCCAATAAAAAAAGTAAATGATGGCCATGCCACCTTTCCCATTGTGTTGCCATGGCAACGACCTCCAAACCAACATTTGCCAATCCAACAACCCGTTGTTAAGGTTTGGCACAACCAAATCAAAATTGGTACAGACGGGTCTCGTGACAGTCTGAACAAAAAAGTATATCAAATTGTTGCTAGGCAACTAATAGGTCGGCCATTTTGGGTAAATCAACCGACCTGGCCGAAGGCACCATGTCTTGCCTTTACTCTTTAATAAACCCATCCTTGGGTGGCAGTGACATTATGACCACTCCACATCATCCATGCAAAAAGATGATGGTGAGTGGTCTCCCAGCCTCCGAGAGTAAACAAAACTAAAAAATAACGTTTGTCGTAGACAAATGAAACTTGGCACAGACATGATGGACAATTATGGTCACGCCCCATCCCTGAATAAGTTGCCATGGTAACATCCCAAAATCTAAGTCAAGTTTGGTGCAAGCAATTATATCAGAGGCATCCTGTCATTTGCCTTGATTTCTGCTGTCAAGAAGAAATCAGGAACTGTCCATGGTGCTGAATGCTGACAGACATTTAAGCTACAAATGTGAGCGCTGTCCAGTTCAGCACCACAAGACAATGTGGTGTATTTGTTTCCCAGATTGTTCATATAACATCTTAATTTGAAATCTTTACATTGCAATAATAAAAACACAACAAATAACATGAAAATGTGCTGATATGCGCCAACCCGTCCAGACCTGAAATTATTGAAATATGGCTCAAAACCAAGGAGAATCTAATAATCGTTCTAAAAATTGTGCAAATAACGTGGCTGTTTTCCTGGACATAACCAGGAGTAAAGAAACACATCACTGCATTGGCACATTGCTTAAATAATACAAATTCTGATATTTCGGAGCCAATACACATCTTTAGAGTAACAACACAGGATTCAATGAATGGCATTATTTTCTATGTAAAGGATTGATTAAATAAAGGCTTAAAATTCCCACATAACTGAATTAACCCTGTATGTTCCAGACCATAGCTTGACTTTTTTTTTTATCTGGACCTCAGTTAAATTTAATTCAGGACCCCTGACATAAACTAATGATCATTTAGCTTTACACCTTCAACAAAACAGTTAAAAAAGGAGGAAAAACATGAGCAAAATTACACAGACACATATCTTTTTATAGATTTATTTACTTATCATTCAGGTAATGAATTGAAATACAGCACATGAAAAAATAAAGAAAAGACACACATTATATAGTTTTCATAGCAATATTTAATTAAAAAAAAAGTATGAATTAGAAAACAAACACAAAGATACATTGATTGCAAATAACTTTTAATTTTGGTTTTAACAAAATAAATCACCCAAACAATATGAACTATATACATCTAAATTGTAAATACATGTAAATTGGAAAATGGAACGAGATTTAAGTAAAACACTAAAGAGAACAAAATTTAGTTGATTATTTTATACACCTAAGAAACATCAATAGTAATCAATTAAAGTCTTTTAGAACACCATATTTAATCAAAGTATTTTTTTTTACAGTAGATTACAATTAATTTAAATTAGAACAATTATAATTACGGTTACTATTATATACTATTGAAACTTATTACAACTATTATTTCTAGTATAGCTATTATTATAAGAACTATTATTATTATTTTTATTATTACTACTATAACTATTATTATTATTTTATTAACGTGTTAAAATTTAGTATTAGATTAACCTAAATGTTTTATTGAACTAATTTATCCCTCTCTAAGCTAACCTTGAGCAACAGTGGCGAGGAAAAACTCCCTTTAACGGCCAGAAACCTCGGACAGACCCCGGCTCAAGGTAGGTCGTCTGTCTCGACCAAGGACAGACCAAAGGGTCTAAAGCTGGACCAAAGAAGGACCACATAGAAGAAAGGAAACAGAGAAAGGACTGAAGACTAAAGAGTCTAAATGGAGCCAGAAAAAGAAGAAAGGACAACATTGAATCAGGAACAAACAAACAAACATCAGACCAAAGGGTCAAAGCCGACCCATCCAGACCAAAGAGTCTAAATAGGGCCACACTAAAGAGGAAATAAATAGATCTAATAAGACCAACACAAACACCCCACCAGACCAACACAAACACCACACCAGACCAACACAAGCACCTCACCAGACCAAAACAGCACCACACCAGACCAACACAAACACCACACCAGACCAACACAGCACCACACCAGACCAACACAAACACCACACCAGACCAACACAAACACCACACCAGACCAACACAAGCACCTCACCAGACCAACACAAACACCACACCAGACCAACACAAACACCACACCAGACCAACACAAACACCACACCAGACCAACACAAATACCACACCAGACCAACACAAACACCCCACCAGACCAACACAAACACCCCACCAGACCAACACAAACACCACACCAGACCAACACAACACCCCACCAGACCAACACAAACACCACACCAGACCAACAAAAGCACCACACCTAACTAACAAAAGCACCACACCTAACTAACAAAAGCACCACACCTAACTAACAAAAGCACCACACCTAACTAACAAAAGCACCACACCTAACTAACAAAAGCACCACACCTAACTAACAAAAGCACCACACCTAACTAACAAAAGCACCACACCAGACCAACACAACACCCCACCAGACCAACACAGCACCACACCAGACAAACACAACACCCCACCAGACCAACACAACACCCACCAGACCAACACAAACACCACACCAGACCAACACAACACCCCACCAGACCAACACAACACCCACCAGACCAACACAACACCCCACCAGACCAACACAACACCCACCAGACCAACACAAGCACCACACCAGACCAACACAACACCCCACCAGACCAACACAACACCCACCAGACCAACACAACACCCCACCAGACCAACACAACACCCACCAGACCAACACAAACACCACACCAGACCAACACAAACACCCCACCAGACCAACACAAGCACCACACCAGACCAACACAAGCACCACACCAGACCAACACAAACACCACACCAGACCAACACAAGCACCACACCAGACCAACACAAGCACCTCACCAGACCAACACAAACACCACACCAGACCAACACAAGCACCACACCAGACCAACACAAGCACCACACCAGACCAACACAAACACCCCACCAGACCAACACAAGCACCACACCAGACCAACACAAGCACCACACCAGACCAACACAAGCACCACACCAGACCAACACAAGCACCTCACCAGACCAACACAAACACCACACCAGACCAACACAAGCACCTCACCAGACCAACACAAACACCACACCAGACCAACACAAGCACCTCACCAGACCAACACAAACACCACACCAGACCAACACAAGCACCTCACCAGACCAACACAAACACCACACCAGACCAACACAAGCACCTCACCAGACCAACACAAACACCACACCAGACCAACACAAGCACCTCACCAGACCAACACAAACACCACACCAGACCAACACAAACACCACACCAGACCAACACAAGCACCTCACCAGACCAACACAAACACCACACCAGACCAACACAAGCACCCCACCAGACCAACACAAACACCACACCAGACCAACACAAGCACCTCACCAGACCAACACAAACACCACACCAGACCAACACAAACACCACACCAGACCAACACAAGCACCTCACCAGACCAACACAAGCACCCCACCAGACCAACACAAACACCACACCAGACCAACACAAGCACCCCACCAGACCAACACAAACACCACACCAGACCAACACAAGCACCTCACCAGACCAACACAAACACCACACCAGACCAACACAAACACCACACCAGACCAACACAAGCACCTCACCAGACCAACACAAGCACCCCACCAGACCAATACAAACACCACACCAGACCAACACAAACACCACACCAGACCAACACAAGCACCTCACCAGACCAACACAAACACCACACCAGACCAACACAAACACCACACCAGACCAACACAAGCACCTCACCAGACCAACACAAGCACCCCACCAGACCAATACAAACACCCCACCAGGCCAACACAACACCCCACCAGGCCAACACAAGCACTACACCAATCTAACACAAGCACCACGCCAGACCAACACAAGCACCCCACCAGACCAACACAAGCACCCCACCAGACCAACACAACACCACACCAGACCAACACAACACCCCACCAGACCAACACAACATCCCACCAGACCAACACAACACCACACCAGACCAACACAACACCCCACCAGACCAACACAAGCACCACACCAGACCAACACAAACACCCCACCAGACCAACACAAACACCCCACCAGACCAACACAAACACCCCACCAGACCAACACAAACACCCCACTAGACCAACACAAACACCCCACCAGACCAACACAAACACCCCACTAGACCACACAAACACCCCACCAGGCCAACACAAGCACTACCCCAATCTAACACAAGCACCCCACCAGACCAACACAAGCACCCCACCAGACCAACACAACACCACACCAGACCAACACAACACCCCACCAGACCAACACAACACCCCACCAGACCAACACAACACCACACCAGACCAACACAACACCCCACCAGACCAACACAAACACCCCACCAGACCAACACAACACCCCACCAGACCAACACAAGCACCCCACCAGACCAACACAACACCCCACCAGACCAACACAACACCCCACCAGACCAACACAACACCCCACCAGACCAACACAAACACCCCACCAGACCAACACAAACACCCCACCAGACCAACACAAACACCCCACCAGACCAACACAAACACCCCACCAGACCAACACAACACCCCACCAGACCAACACAAACACCCCACCAGACCAACACAAACACCCGACTAGACCAACACAAACACCACACCAGACCAACACAACACCCCACCAGACCAACACAACACCCCACCAGACCAACACAACACCACACCAGACCAACACAACACCCCACCAGACCATCACAACACCCCACCAGACCAACACAAACACCACACCAGACCAACACAAGCACCTCACCAGACCAACACAAACACCACACCAGACCAACACAAGCACCTCACCAGACCAACACAAACACCTCACCAGACCAACACAAACACTACACCAGACCAACACAAACACTACACCAGACCAACACAAGCACTACACCAATCTAACACAAGCACTACACCAGACCAACACAAGCACCACGCCAGACCAACACAAGCACTACACCAGACCAACACAAGCACTACACCAATCTAACACAAGCACCACGCCAGACCAACACAAGCACCACAGTAGACCAACACAAGTACCACAGTAGACCAACACAAGCACTACACCAATCTAACACAAGCACCATGCCAGACCATAACACAAGCACTACACCAATCTAACACAAGCACCACGCCAGACCAACACAAGCACTACACCAGACCAACACAAGCACTACACCAATCTAACACAAGCACCACGCCAGACCAACACAAGCACTACACCAATCTAACACAAGCACAACGCCGGACCAACACAAGCACTACACCAATCTAACACAAGCACAACGCCAGACCAACACAAGCACTACACCAATCTAACACAAGCACCACGCCAGACCAACACAAGCACCACAGTAGACCAAAAGAACTACACCTGACCAAAAAAGCACTAAACTAGACTAACAGAAGCACCACACCAGGACGAAACAAGCATCAGATCAAACCAAAACAAAAACCAGACCAAAAGGAAGCACTACACCAGACCAAAAGGAAGCACTACACCAGACCAAAAGGAAGCACTACACCAGACTAAAAGAAGCACAACACGAGAATAAAAGAAGCACTACACCAGACCAAAACCAGGACCAGACCAGACTACACCAGAATAAAAGAACTACACCAGACCAAAACAAGCACCAGACTAGACAAAAAGCACTACACCAGACCAGAAGCAGAACACAACAGCAGACCAAAACAAGCATTACACAAAACGAGCATTACACCAAAACTACTCTAACCCTGATCAAATCAAACCAACCGCCAGACCAACACAAGCACCCCACCAGACCAACACAAGCACCCCACCAGACCAACACAACACCACACCAGACCAACACAACACCACACCAGACCAACACAAGCACCCCACCAGACCAACACAAGCACCCCACCAGACCAACACAACACCACACCAGACCAACACAACACCCCACCAGACCAACACAACATCCCACCAGACCAACACAACACCACACCAGACCAACACAACACCCCACCAGACCAACACAAGCACCACACCAGACCAACACAAACACCCCACCAGACCAACACAAACACCCCACCAGACCAACACAAACACCCCACCAGACCAACACAAACACCCCACTAGACCAACACAAACACCCCACTAGACCAACACAAACACCCCACCAGACCAACACAAACACCCCACTAGACCAACACAAACACCCCACCAGACCAACACAAACACCCCACCAGACCAACACAAACACCCCACCAGACCAACACAAACACCCCACCAGACCAACACAAACACCCCACCAGACCAACACAAACACCCCACTAGACCAACACAAACACCCCACCAGACCAACACAAACACCCCACCAGACCAACACAAACACCCCACTAGACCAACACAAACACCCCACCAGACCAACACAAACACCCGACTAGACCAACACAAACACCCCACCAGACCAACACAAACACCCGACTAGACCAACACAAACACCACACCAGACCAACACAACACCCCACCAGACCAACACAACACCCCACCAGACCAACACAACACCACACCAGACCAACACAACACCCCACCAGACCATCACAACACCCCACCAGACCAACACAAACACCCCACCAGGCCAACACAAGCACTACACCAGACCAACACAAGCACTACACCAGACCAACACAAGCACTACACCAATCTAACACAAGCACTACACCAGACCAACACAAGCACCACGCCAGACCAACACAAGCACTACACCAGACCAACACAAGCACTACACCAATCTAGCACAAGCACCACGCCAGACCAACACAAGCACTACACCAGACCAACACAAGCACTACACCAATCTAACACAAGCACTACACCAGACCAACACAAGCACCACGCCAGACCAACACAAGCACTACACCAGACCAACACAAGCACTACACCAATCTAACACAAGCACCACGCCAGACCAACACAAGCACCACAGTAGACCAACACAAGCACCACAGTAGACCAACACAAGCACTACACCAATCTAACACAAGCACCATGCCAGACCATAACACAAGCACTACACCAATCTAACACAAGCACCACGCCAGACCAACACAAGCACTACACCAGACCAACACAAGCACTACACCAATCTAACACAAGCACCACGCCAGACCAACACAAGCACTACACCAATCTAACACAAGCACAACGCCGGACCAACACAAGCACTACACCAATCTAACACAAGCACAACGCCAGACCAACACAAGCACTACACCAATCTAACACAAGCACCACGCCAGACCAACACAAGCACCACAGTAGACCAAAAGAACTACACCTGACCAAAAAAGCACTAAACTAGACTAACAGAAGCACCACACCAGGACGAAACAAGCATCAGATCAAACCAAAACAAAAACCAGACCAAAAGGAAGCACTACACCAGACCAAAAGGAAGCACTACACCAGACTAAAAGAAGCCCTACACCAGAATAAAAGAAGCACTTCACCAGACCAAAAGGAAGCACTACACCAGACTAAAAGAAGCACAACACGAGAATAAAAGAAGCACTACACCAGACCAAAACCAGGACCAGACCAGACTACACCAGAATAAAAGAACTACACCAGACCAAAACAAGCACCAGACTAGACAAAAAGCACTACACCAGACCAGAAGCAGAACACAACAGCAGACCAAAACAAGCATTACACAAAACGAGCATTACACCAAAACTACTCTAACCCTGATCAAATCAAACCAACCATAATCCTCATTGTAATAAAAATTGTCCATAATCGGCAAAATCTAGATAACATCACCTTCAAAGCACCAAACTCCAAAGGCTTTCACATGATAATGTATAAAAATGATGGTATATAAACATGATAATTATAAACATGATAATGAATAAACATGATAATGTAATCAATATCTACTACTCAAACATCACCATGCGTGATAATGAAAAAACATGATTATGAAAAAACATGATAATGTAATCAGTACCTACTAATCAAACATGATCATGCATGATAATACACAAACATGATAATGTATTAAGGCTCATTCATACTTCACAAGATGCAAGAACTTCTTGTTCTTGCACCCTGAGCTGCAGAACAAAATGATGTCATTATTGCCTTGTCGCCGTGGAACTGTCCTCAGTTAGAAAACATTTCCATGGTTTCAAGGCAAAAGTGATTTCATTTAGTTCTGCAGCTCAGAGTGCAAGAACAAGGAGTTCTTGCCTCTTGTGAAGTATGAATGAGCCTTTACACATGATAATGTATCAGTATCTACTACTCCAACATGATCACGCATGATAATGTATAAACATGATAATAAATAAACATGATAATGAATAAACATGATGATGTAATCAGTATCTACTAATCAAACATGATCATGCATGATAATGTATAAACATGATGTATAAAGGCTCATTCATACTTCACAAGACGCAAGAACTTATTGTTTTTGCACCCGTAAGCTGCAGTACAAAATGATGTCATTATTGCCTTGCAACCGTGGAACTGTCCTCAGTTAGAAAACATTTCCATGGTTGCAAGGCAAAAGTGACTTCATTTTGTTCTGCAGCTCAGAGTGCAAGAACAAGAAGTTCTTGTGTCTTGAGAAGTATAAATGAGCCCTTAGACATAATCAGTATCTACTACTCAAACATGATCATGTATGATAATGAACAAACATGATTATGTAATCAGTGACTACTACTCAAACATGATCATGCAGGAAAATGTATAAACATGATAATGAATAAACATGATTATGTAATCAATATCTACAACTCAAACATGATCTTGCATGATAATGTATAAACATGATTATGTATAAACATGATAATATAATCAATATCTACAACTCAAACATCATGCATGACCAACAGCAACACATAATCTAGTCAGTCAAATACTTAAAAGAACAGGCAATCCCTTCGTGATCAGAGAAATATGTTGGCACAACTACAGAGTGAACTTCAAACTGTGTTGTTTTGACATATATATGGTCAATTAGGGTCCCTCTCTCGGTTGTAGGAGAGTCAACATACTGAATATAGCCTCTATCAAGCATCAATTTGGACAATTTGGAAGATTTCAGTATGTCCTCATTAAAGTCTCCAACAATAACAATGGTTCCGCTCTTAGACTGCAGCCAATTAAATAGCCTCTTCAGGTTTTTGATGAACAAAGACATGGCATAAGATGGGGGACGATAAATCACAACAACTAAAATATTGAAAGCCTGATTATTATATGCTATACATTCCAAATCAAAATGAGGTACTGTGACATCATAAGCCCCATTTACATCACAGTACACGCCAACTCCCCCATGTTGTTGGCCACATAACTCTACAAGTGCTGGATTGGTGCTACTATTGTAACTATCACTACGGGACCGACTATGAAATAGGAAATTATCTATTTGCACCGTGTCTAAACACGAGTCAGCACTTAGCCATGTCTCTGTCACAGCAATGCAGTTAGGCCGCCAAAGCTGTGTGCACCGTGTCAAATCGGACACATGCCTACTTAAACCTTGAACATTCATCAAAAACAACACAAAAAAGGGTTCATTGTAGATGGGCCGAGACACACTTTCTGTCAAGAAGGGAGGCATAAAATGTAGAGCAAATTTAACCTGATCATTGCAATAAATGGCTTTTTCTTTGAAGTCTTGGATGGTGAGACCAGACAGGGTTCTTACTCTACTTAATGCTACATATGCTTGACCAGCAGAATCAATTTGATCAAGGGACACAACTGCGTTATCAACAGAAATGCCTTGGACCTTATGAACAGTACAGGCCCACGCAAGTCTAAGTGGAAACTGACGCCGAATGCCACCTTGATTGTTTGCACGTTCCTCCTCCGGTTCAATACGTGTACATCCAGCTAGATCAGGGGACGGGTGTCTATAACGTTGCCTTTTTTGAGAACCAGCAACGCTATCATCAAACAAAATGTAAACTGCTACTGGGAATGTTCTACCTGACCAAATAATGTCTGTAATTGTACCGCATATGCCATTAACAAGGCCATCATTAACGTCTATATTTTTACATAGCATAATGCGTGCTCCGTTACCCAAAAATACCTCCTCTGGCAAGCATGTATGCTCGGTATTTAACAGAGGGGTCATTCTATCCTCCAATTTCCCTGTTTTCTTATTGCGACTATAATCCTTTGCAACTATCTTTACAAAATCTGGGCAGGTTTCACAAAGTTTCTGGTGATTAAAGTCGTCAACTTGCCTATTTCTGGAATAAATATGCAAAGCCTCAGACTCTTCCCCGGTTTCACAAAGTTTTAACAATTCAATATCTGAATTTAGCAGGGATGTAGTCCTAGATCGTGTTCTCAAACGGTTCAGCAATTGGGCAAAATCCTCATCTTTCTGACGCATGATCGTCGTCAATTCCACAAATGAGAATTTTGCCCACAAGTCTGAACTGTCTCCATCTCTATAGAGGGCTGTATCTTTAATTGGCCTTAACTGATAAAAATCCCCTACAGCTATTACACAAATATTACCAAACCGGGAAGAGTCACCTGATTGTTTGATTTGTGTCAGTCTACTGTCAATATATAGCATTAAATTATGGCCGACCATGGAAATCTCATCAATAATCAAAATCTGTAAATCCCTAAATCTGACACGGACAGTATTTGCCTTGTCTTCTAATAATGTTTTGACTGGCTTTGTTGGGGGGACTGGAATGTGAAGAGTATTATGGATAGTAGCTGCTTTTAAATTGTATGCTGCTACCCCTGTTGGTGCGGTAAGTAGGATGCTGATGCCATCAGGATCCCGGCACAAAGGTGCCAGCAACCTGGTCGCTTCATACTGTATTGCTCTAATCAGGTGACTCTTCCCGGTTCCCGCCCCACCCGTAATGAATACATGAAATGGCTCTGGTTTGGTACCCGCTACTTTGTTCAAACACCATGCCCGGATTTTGTAAAAAATGGCCATTTGCTGTTCATTTAATGAACGGACTAAAGCTAAACCCTCTTGCCTACTAAGGATATTATTTTGTCTTTCTATATGGGCTATTTCCTCGTGGCGTACGGCCAACTCAGGAATGGGAAGAGGCTCCTCTTCTTCAGGGCATTGGGCTCGTTGCTGTTCTATTTCCTCGATGCAGTCTAAACGTTCAGATTCCTGCTCGGGACACAACGAAGCCCATCCGCTCTCCAGGACTTCGTCACAGACGATTTCCTCCTGGAGCTTTTCGATGTCTTCTTTTATGACATCAAATTTGCTTCTATTCAATTTAACTATTGAACGTACACTATGTATTGAACCGTCGGAGAACTCAATCCTGCCATTTTTATAAAACAGCAAAAACGTCTCGCAAGTATCCGGTTTCAATTCTGTACGATAGGGCAAATACAGTTCAATCAGGACCCTATAGTACAGTTCTGGATTTTTGGTTTTTGAAGGACGCATATGATCGATTACGGCAGCTTCAGATCTCGTTCGTTTAACAATATATCCGCAATCATTTTGAAGTTGAATGGACTTCTTAGATCTTTGGCTGTTTGAAAGGACGCGATACTCTGACGCAAACGTCGCAATACACATATCATTAAACGCGCCATCGTCAGGACGGTTCTTATACCGGTCCACAATGTTTAGCATCCATATGTCCTCCTCTCGATCTGTTTCCTCAATGGTGCTTAACGGTTTGCTCATTCTAACTATGTTTTCTCCCGTTGGAATAAAAACGAGCTTCCTAGAAGACTCCATCAAATGCATCCCCGTTAATAAATAAATGGCCTCCTGAGCAGATACTTCTCTATTATGGAGGAAAACTGTACCCACTTTTTTCAATGCCTCCTTGGCGTCTAGATTCCCTTTCTGAGCTTCCTTTTGAGAGTTAGCCAATAATAATCCTATCTCCCGTTCCGATTTGCCCATATATGATATTACGTACACAATGCAAGCATAGGGATTGCAAACATATTGAATATCAAAATTTGCATTCCACAATTTGGCGATCCCCCTACTAAAATTATTAATCCAAATCGCGTTGACTTTCCTCATCAAAACAATATGTGTACGACCACCCAAAGAACAATACGCTATTTCAAATACTTCCTGATTAAACCCCAGAGAATCAAACAGATCTTCGGGGAGGACATATGCGCAATCTTTGGCAGAACTAGCTTTTTTGACGGCAGCCACAAGCGCTGCAGCTCGTTCAGCATTTATGGTCCTATGGCATATACATGGCACTTCTCGGGCTTCATCCTGGGGGTTATCTTTATTATCTTTGTGACACTTGGGGCATCTAGGTTTACTAGATCGTTTTATAAAAGTGCGCGCAGACGGGGGACGGGGGAAATTAAAACGACAAACAGTTTTGTTTTTCCTGCATGATTTGGAGTGGTTCTCTGAATGTTTCTGCACAGAGGTGACGATTTCGTGTAACGCATCGTCCTCTGGTGGCAGCTCACAGGTGACGTATTTATCTATAAACGCGATCACCTCTTCATCTGTGTTTACATCTAATTTAGGTGCTCCTCGCACCCACAGAAGTACATGGACATGTGGGGAGCCTCGCTGTTGGAACTCAACGCGGTAAAAATAGTCATCTATTTCTCCTACAGGATGTGCTGGGGACATTAAAACTTCCTTGAGAAATATACGCCAGCGATAATCAAACATCCTAGCCGCGGTAGCCGGATTACGCTGCAAGAGTTCACAACGCTCTGCCCACTCTAAGTCCTCTAAAGTTTGATCACGGCCTTCCTGTCTAAGAACAGTGTTAATTAAGTTTTTCCAGCGCATATCTGCGCTGGAAAAAGAACAGAACCAGGTCGGGTTTTCGCGCTTGTGCAGCAATGCCATCATGTGTCTCTTACCACCGCCCCAATATGGTGGAGAGCCTCTAATCGGCCTAAGAAAACGATAGCCACAATCGCGCTCTACCATCTTCTTAAGTGATTCTTTTAGATCCGAATCATTGCTGCCGCGATCGTGAGGTCGGTTAGGATTAGTATCACCCTTCCGAAGTGCGATGGATACACTAGAGACCACTTGCTGAAGAACCGATAAATAATATGCATAAAAAATGAACGATAAACACCGCGCAAATCGGCCATCGGCATGCATTATACGATTGTTTAAATAACGATATAAAGTTATACGAATCAGCCTTTTGTCAAGAAATGTACCGCGGCCTTGTGGAAACAAACAAGGAAAGCATTTGGCTTCATTTCCCTTATCTGAAAGTAATTTGATAGGGTTGTTACCCTCAGTAGGAGCTAGATTTAAAACACCATCCAAGTACTGATCTAAAATGTGTTGCCCTAAATTCACGGGCAAAGAACAAGTATCCTGAAAGATGCAGTATCGCTGTTGGTCATGCAGGACTTCGTCATCAAGGTTCACCTCAGGATGTTTTCCATCCTCTTGATGTGAATTTGATGACTTGTCCTTACCTTCATCTAAAGAAACATCCATTTCTTCAATGTCAGATTGATCCTGATCTTCTCTAGAAAATTCATTAATCCAAGTTTCATCAAAATTAATATCAGAAAAATACTTATTAATGCTTTTTAAACGCTGAATTGCTAACTTAATGCGCATTGTGTTGACAAACCTATATTTATAATGGCCTTTATATGTTAGCTTACGCTTCAGTTTAATTGGCAACACAACTCCACCCAAATCTGAACGGGGCAATAACTTGGCTGTTTCTGCTATATTTGAAGGGACACAGGTGACTGGCCCGTGAATTCCCTTTTGGCCTCCCTTAGGTAATGCTACCATCTTCATCAAAGCTACATTGGGCGAGACCAAAAGTTCCTCCACATCGTTTAAAAATGCCAATTCTTCTGGGATGGGATCAAGTTCCAGGTTGTTAAAAGAACTTTCCGGTGGAATGCAACCCCTAAGTATCTTACGATGACAGGTGAAACAAATCCACAACTTACCTCTGGCCGTTTTCTTTACTGCACATGGGCGGGCACAGGCTTTGCTACATTTATGTAAATATGTGTCTTTAATGCACGTATTAGCTACATCTAAAACTCTGTCATTCTTTCTATAGTTATTTAAGCTACAAGGTTTTACAGATTTTTCAAAGAATAACCTATGGCAAACAGAACAGATGTATTCTGGCCCTTTTTCAACTTTTGCCAAGAAACACTGTGCAACATAATCAAAGTCCTTTAATTTGAGTTTATGCTGTTTTTTAGAAGTCTCTTGAATATGCTTTTTATTTTCCTGAGTATGATATCTTGTTTTACTGCTCACTATTTTACCTTCCCTATGAATTGGATTTTCATACTTACTTTTACTTGCTACTTTTAAATTCTCCCGAAATGATAGACTTGTTCTGTATTTGTCCTTACTAAGTGATTTCTTTTTATCTCTATGTAACTCATCTGTACTATATTTCACTTTGCTGTAAGCTTTAACGCTTTCTTGATGCAGCTTATCTTGACTATATTTTTCTTTGCTGTAAGCTTTAACGCTTTCTTTATGCAGCTTATCTTGACTATATTTTTCTTTGCTGTAAGCTTTAACGCTTTCTTTATGCAGCTTATCTTGACTATATTTGTCTTTGCTGTAAGCTTTAACGCTTTCTTTATGCAGCTTATCTTGACTATATTTATCTTTGCTGTAAGCTTTAACGCTTTCTTTATGCAGCTTATCTTGAGTATATTTCTCTTTGCTGGAAGCTTTAACGCCTTCTTGGTGCAGCAAATTTGTTCTATATTTTATAATGCTCAATGCCTTAAGTTTTTCTCTGTGTAACATATTTTGCCTATACATCTCTATACTTCTTTGCTTTAACTTGTTTCTTGACAAAAGTTGCTGTCGGTACCGGTTTCTGTTAATTTCTTTTTTATAGTGTTTATACACAGATTGCTGTGTATATTTTATCCTACGCAGTTCATTAAATTTCTCTTTAAACCCTCCCTGTGCATACCGTTTTCTAAATTTCTCTCTTTCTTCATATTTATTGGGACTACTTACCTGTGCAGCTTTTGATGGAGAGTCCTTACGAAATCGGAGTCTGTACCCGGTTTTATTACCATTGATTTGGCAAACGCCGCAACAACCCTGCCCTCCAGAATCTTTAACACATATAACTACCTCGTAATGATTTCGATTGCAGTTTTCTAAGTAAATAGATTGACTTGACTGTGCTTTACCCTTACATGTGTATTCAAGCCAATTCCCATCAAAGAAAGTAAATATACCTACCCCTAAAAGGTCAGCCGTTACCTGTATCTCCACCTCTGTTGCCCAACTACCTACATATTTCATTCTTTTAGTTTGAATATACTCATAAACTGAGGGGGAATAGTGACACCATAAACTCTTATATTTCAAAGAATTCTTTTCGAGTTCTTTTACAACCGAAATCCTAATTCGTCTATGATTCTTTTGAGTTCCACTTACTGCAAGGGAGATTGCACGGAAAAAACAATTCCCATCAGCAACAATGGACTCATTTTTGCATGGGGCACCTAATGACCTACTGGTGGTAATTTGGGACATATTAATATGTTCAAACTGTATTTCTAACTTTCTACACAAAGATTGGCTAATATCCTTATCTATGGGGCTGAAATATCTAGTCCTTTGAGTGTGGCTAATAAACTCTAAACCAGCATCAACCTTTTTAGAGAGGATAGATTTAGATTTCTTTGATGTGTGAATGCCCTTGGTGTTTGGAGGCTTTGCATTAACCTTAGGCACACTACAACCAACTGACTGCATCTGCTCGCTAATGTTAGCATGCTCGCTGATGCCAACATCCTCGCTGATGCCAACATCCTCGCTGATGCCAACATCCTCGCTGATGCCAACATCCTCGACGATGGCAACATCCTCGACGATGGCAACATCCTCGACGATGGCAACATCCTCGACGATGGCAACATCCTCGACGATGGCAACATCCTCGACGATGGCAACATCCTCGACGATGGCAACATCCTCGACGATGGCAACATCCTCGCTGATGGCAACATCCTCAGATGCAACAGTTACAACAACACCAGTCAGCTCAAACTGTTTCTCCGCACGCTTATAACAACGTGCTAAACGACAAAAGTGCCCATACAGATCTTCAATAGACCTAAAGAACACCACAACACTTTTGCCATGAGCATCGACCATCCCACTCACACTCCGAGAGTGAGAGTCGACCACAGCGTACACACCGTTATCATGAATGATGGCACAAGTGCTGCCACACATGGTGAACAGGCAGGTGTCATACAGTGCCAACATTCTTTCTAAACCACTGCGCAGGCTGACAATGATCATGTTATCAATAAACTCCCCACTGTCAACACCAACTGCACCGGGAAGACCTTCAGTGAACTCAAAACAAACCTTTTGTCCCTCAATGTCCCACTCATGTGGGAGCTCTGGGACCAACAACATACTTGACCCGGGAGCAATCCTGCCACTAACTTTGCAGTATCTATACAACTCATCACCCAAAAGAAGAGTCCGGTCCAAGTCCTGCTTCTGCCACAACGACACACGACCCACAGTGTGCTTAGCAAGACTCATCAGTGCAATCCCCATACACTGAGAGCCAGCAAACGCGAACCGATTACTCCCCTGGTGAAAGGAGCCACGGATGTTCCGTGGAAGAGTGACCGGCACCGACTCACCTTGACTTACCTCAGCAACACCGGGGCCGTCTTCTTCTCTTCTACAACCTGCTTTAACCGGTACATCAAGACCAAAACCAACAATCTCAACATCACCATCATCTACATCGACAACAACATCACTCCTGGTCTTCTTGGTCCTTCCATCGGCCTTCCTTGGACTGCGGATGTGACGCTTCCTGTTCTTCCTCCTCTTCTGTAAAAAAGACAATAAATATGCTTGAGCAATGTATAATACAAAGAAAAAATCAATACTTGATTTATATTTATAAAGCTATGAGATAATAGTGTGGGGGAACCAGGTTTCCTTCATCACAAAGGTTTGTTGGACTGAGAATATAGTAAAAATAACTAATTCTGTTTTAACAGGGAATTACCTCCAAATAAGGTGGTAAAGCACTACTTCAAACTAAATCTAGAACATGTCATTTTATAGTAAGTTTGAAGTGATATCTCACTACAAACTGTTTTATATTATTAATTGCACAAATCTGATAAACGAGTGTGACAGACAACGGCACCTGAACTTTAGATTTCAGTTTAGTACATCAGGCTTTAACCTCTTAACCCCCACCTGAACTGAGCACATTTCTCCAGTTTGACTTTACCCAAATCTAAAAGCTTTTTGGAAAAGGTGTCAAAATAGAACAAAAAAGTGGATGAAAATGGAACAAAAATGTTACAGAAGAGCAACAATAATATGACAAAAAAGTGACAGAAATACAACGAAAAAATGATTAAACGTTCACAAAAATATAACAAATGCGACAGCAAAAGCAGAAACTAAAAAGCTACAAATAAAAGGCCACACAAAGACAAAAATGAAGCAAATATGTGCCAAAAAAGAGACAAAGAAGCAATAAATGAGCAACAAAAACATGCCAAAAAAGCAAAAATAACACAAAAAGTGAAAAGAGTGTAAAAAAATGCGGCTATACGACAAAGCAGTTGGGATCAGTTTTGTAGGTCTTAGCTTTCAAATGAAGTGTAACACTGTTGCTCTCCAGTACAGATGCTTTTATAATTGGGTAAAGTCAAACTGTAGAAAATGCACTTGGCTATCAGGTAAAGTCACAGAACATTCACACTATACAGACCCTTTTTACGTTCATCAAGAATAACACTTTTTGACTTATAATACCTATAATGATAATACTCAAATGAACACTCCAATACCAACCTGGCCTTTCACCAGAACATCAGCGTCGTTGGCAGGCGGTGTTCCAAGTGGCCCAGCTCCGGGCTCCGTCTATGTGGTAAATAAAGTCATATAATTAACCAAAACAATAACCTCCAGAATTCACTCACTGAGCTTCAACTCTCGGCTGCACTAGCACTAATTAGGGCTTGATTGGGCTTATTGTGAACTACAATTGAATAAATGTCTTTAAGGGCTTAAAAAAAAGTATATGTAAAACATTAGCGTGTAGAGTGTTTTTGTAATTGTAAATAATATCACAATAGTCATCAGTAAAGCCTATATTTGCTTTAAACAGACTTGGGAACACAGACAGGTTATGCATGTAAAGTATGCTTTTAAAGTTAGAGACACCAACCTGGTCCTTCTCCATCACAGCAGGAGAAACACCGCCCACATCAGCACTGGCAGGTGATGCTCCAGGGGTCACCTTCACAGCTGGCACCGCCTGGACAGTAAATGAATAAAACACAATGAGCATAGTATTAATATATAGTAATAAAATAAGTTCACATCAAAGACACCGACCAGGTCCTCCAGCAACGAGTCCAGGATCTTCAGGTCATCAGTGGGTGACTGGTCACTCTTGGTCCTAACAAGGAGTTTCCTTGGACCGCGGTTGTGACCCTTCCTCCTCTTCTTCCTGCCCTATAAAAGATATAGGGGAAAGCATAATGATACAGCAATGTGTAATAGGGAAAAAAACAATACTTGGTTTATTCATAATGCTATGGGAAAAACTTGAGAGGGGAACCAGGCTTCCTTCATGGCAAAGGCCTGAAAGTTTATGTTTGGTTGAGAATATACTACAAAATAACTAATTCTGTATTAACAGTGAATTAACCTCTACTAATACAAAAGATGATTTACTAATGCAGGAGGTTAATAGCAAGCACTACTTCAAACTGAAACAGGGACATTTCACAGAATGGTACAAGCTATTCATCAGTAGAAACCTTTTTATATTACTTGTGCAAATCTGATAAACAAATGTAACAGACAGACTTTAGATTTCAGTTTAGTACATCAGGCTTTAACCTCTTAACCCCCACCTGAACTGAGCACATTTTCTCCAGCTTTACCCAAATCTAAAAGCTTTTGGGAAAAGTTATAGCAACAAAAACGAGGATGAAAATGTGACAAAAGAGCGATGAAAACATAAGAAAAAGGACACACAAAAAAGAAAGACCATGAAAAAGTGACAAAAGCTAAGCAAATAAGTGAGAAAAACAGCGACGAAAACGTGCCAGAAAAGAAACAATAATGCAACAAAAACATGACAAAAACAGGATCAGTTTTGTAGGCCTTGGCTTTCAAATGAGGCGTAACACTGTTGCTCTACAGTACAGAAGCTTAGATTTAGGTAAAGCCGAACTGGAGAAAATGTGCTCGGTTATGTTGGGGGTTAAGAGGTTAAATCACACTGCATGTACAGATGCTGGAAGTTTTGTTAATGAAAACAGATTTTTACCATAATATAGGCAAGCATAAGCTTAAAGGAATAGGCCACCGTTTTTCCATACTGAGATATCTTCATACCTGAGCTTAGGAGTTCTTTTGTAGCTGTCTGGTCTTCACAGGTGCAGGTGCTTCACAGAGCACGGACGGCTTTAGCATTTAGCCTCTCCCCCTCTCCTCTATAGCTCCAAAGAAGGTCAAGTTAGAAGCGACCAAGCTCTTCCACGTTTCCCCTATTTACATACGGTTACATGAGCCTTTACACAATCCAAGTATAGTTACACAAAATTAAACATGTGCATATTCTGAGCGGATAAAAAGATATATAAACTATATTGCAAGGCGTAGTAATATCACCACGCCTTACAATATAGTTCCCTTTTTATTCGCTTACAAAATCGTCATGTTTAATTTTGTGTAACTATACTTGGATTGTGTAAAGGCTCATGTAACCGTATGTAAATAGGGGAAACGTGGAAGAGCTTGGTCGCTTCTAACTTCACTCCTGTTTGGTCCCGTAGAAGAGGCTAAATGCTAATGCCATCTGTGCTCTGTTTACGTGACTGAGCGCACATAAAGACCAGACAGCTACAAAAGAACTCCTAAGCTCAGGTAAGAAGATATCTCAGTGTGGAAAAACGGTGGCCTATTCCTTTAACCAAGCACATTTTTTCCAGTTCAGCTTTACCCAAATCTAAAAGCTTCTTGATTGGAGACTTCACAGCCTGTAGGCCAGTGTAATGCCTCATTTGAAAGCAAAGACCTACAAAACTGCTCTAAAATGTTCCCAATGTGGACACAACCGCCGCTGTGTTGTGGACATAACCCGTGACTTTTTTGTCACCTGTTATGCTGTGTTTTTGTCGCTATTAAGATATGTTTTTTTCAAGAAGCTTTTACATTTGGGTAAAGTTGAACTGGAGAGAATGTGCCCGGTTAATGCAGGGGTTAAGAGGATAAAGGTCATGCTGGAGACACTAACCTGGTCCTTCATCGCATCAGGAGAAACGGCGCCCACATCAGCACTGGTAGATGACGCTCCGGGTGTCACCTCCACAGCTGGCACCGCCTGGACAGTAAATGAATAAAACACAATGAGACAAATATTTAGATAGTACGGGTCGTTTTCTTTCCTGACCCACTGTAAATCAAACCTGACCCACCCGACCCGAAAAAAAAGAGTTTGCCAACCCAACCCGAACCCGCACACATTGAAAAACTGCAACATGAGTCACGTTGCAGCTGCTCTGACTTAAAGGAATAGGCCACCGTTTTTCCATACTGAGATATGTTCTTACTTGAGCTTTGACGAGTTCTTTAGGACCTGTCTGATCTTCACCCGTGCCTTCAGTCACGTAAACACAGCACAGACGGCGTTAGCATTTAGCCTCTCCCTCTCTCCTCTATAGCTCCAAAACAGGTCAAGATAGAAGCTACCAAGCTCTTCCACGTTTTCCCTATTTAATTATGGTTACGTGAAGTGTTACACTACAAAGTATAATTACACAAAATTAAACAATGTGGATTTTCTAAGCGGATAAAAGGGGGAACTATATTGTAAGGCGTAATAATACCAGGAGTAGTTCGAAATCCGCGCAGTAATCTTCACTTTACTGCGCGGATGCCAAACTACCCCTGGTATTATTACGCCTTACAATATAGTTCCCCTTGGGAACTTGGTAGCTTCTATCTTGACCAGTTTTGGAGCTATAGAGGAGAGGGGGAGAGAGGCTAAATGCTAACGCCGTCTGAGCTGTGTTTACGTGACTGAAGGCACGGGTGAAGACCAGACAGGTCCTAAAGAACTCGTCAAAGCTAAGGTAAGAACATATCTCAGTATGTAAAAACGGTGGCCTATTCCTTTAAACAGGAGCGCGTCAGTGGAGAATTAACACTTGATGCTTTGTTTTGCTACTGCACCGCTGAGGAACCTTTGAAATCGCTTATCATGAAACAAGGAGCAGAAACTATCATGAGGCTTTACTTCTATCACGTTATGAACATCTCTTTCCGTCAAACTAAACAGAGTTTGGACTAAAGTGGAGCAGCCTTTACCTAACGCTACAAGGTGTTGCTCTCCTCAGGTTAACAAGATGCTGTGTCTTTTTTATTTTAGTTTTATCTTGTGTCTTGTTGATGCATTATTTTAATCACATGTGTGTTTCCCATATGTGCTTGGGCACTGCTAATGTGCCGCATTTGTAGTGGTGATCAAAGTTATACAGAAGTGATAGGCCAGGTGACATCTAAACAAAAACACTAATGATACATTTACCCCATAAAACTAAACGTTCAACAAAACACTGCGGGTGTCGGGTCGACCTGCGCATCAGTATTAGGTAGTAATAAAATAAGTTCACACTAAAGACACCAACCTGGTCCTTCTCCATCACAGCAGGGGAAACGGCGGTCACATCAGCACTGGTAGATGACCTTCCAGGCGTCACCTCCACAGCTGGCACCGCCTGGACAGTAAATAAACAAAATACGATGAGACAAATACTTGAATACTAATAATGTAAGCCCACACTAAAGACACCTACCCGGTCCTTCAGCTTCAAGTCCAGGATCTTCACGGCACCGGTGGGTGACGGAGCAGGTGTCACCACCACGACCTCGGCGGGGGGCCGCTTAAGAAATGACAAAATGAAAAGAATGTTGTGGTTCACGTCTGAAAGGCTTTATAATAATAACATGCACATTGTTTACATTCTAAAACACTTACCAGGTCTGGCACCGCAGGTGCTGTAGGAGTGGGAGGTGAACTGGCTTTCACCTTCACTGCCTTTGCTGCCTTCACCTGAAATGTATTTAAATATTCAGTCTTTAATCTCTTTACCCCCACCTGAACTGAGCACATTTACCCAAATCTAAAAGCTTCTTGACCAAAGTGTCAAAATGGAGATAAAAACGAGAATGAAAACGCAACCAAAAAAAAGTGTTCAAAAAAACTGCAAAAGACTGGAAAAAACATGCCGGAAAAGCAACAATGACACAATAAAAAAGGCCTGAAAAGGCGACTAAAGAGTCATGACAATGAAACAAAGAAGCCACAAAAATACAATGAAAATGACAAAAAGCTGTGAAAAATCATAAAAACACAATGAAAACACAGCAAAAGCGCTTAAAAAAACGGGGTAAAAATGTGACAAAAAAGTTATGATCACTTTTGCAGATCTTTTAAATGAGCTGTTACACTGGCCAAGAAGCTTTTAGATTTGGGTAAAGGTGCACTGGAATAAATGTGCTCAGTCAAGGTGGGGGTTAAGAGGTTAAATATACAATATATCAAGCAGAAAAAGGTACAAACCTTCCGCTGGGGTTGGCTTGGCTTTGAGGCAGCAGCTTTCTGACGTCTCGCACGTGACGCCTAATAATTAAAGAACAAAAAAAACACCATAAATACTTCATATTTGTACACAAGGCAAATCATCCACTTTTACTTCAATTATTTCAACATTGTGTTGCAAAGCACAAGAGCTCACCTTGCACTCCACAGAGCCAGAAGGGACAAGCTTGTCCATCTTCTTAAGCATGGCTCTGCTGAAGAGAACGGGGGAAAGCGGGATGGAGAAGACAGACTCCACCTTAAAAGAATAAAAATAAACACAATCATTAATATATAACAATTCAATAATACAAAGATGCCAAATGGTTTAGAAATATTACAAACCTCCTGCTGAACCAGCCGCCTCTTGGGACCCCTTTGGGAGTGCGCGGGGCTCCCCAGCTGGCTCCTCTGTAAGGACAGTATCCACAGTCTTAATAACATGCACTGATGGAGCTGAAGCTTTGAAAGTAGAGGCAAGTCTCACCTTGTTCCTCCGTCTCCTTTCCACCAGGGTGAAGGCATCAGGATCCGGTGTTGGATCACTGATGACTGGTGGGGGGGGGGGTGGAGACACAGGGGGTGGACTGGGATGTGTCTCCATGTGGATGTAGGACACTTGGTACAGCAAGTCAGCGTACAGCTTCATCCCCCCATCAGTGTCGCTCAGATGGACCTGTGAAAGATATGGGACAAAAACAGTCATTCTGGGCACCATTTTACTGAGTTAATTATTTCTACTAGACTTGTAATGCAGATGAACTTGCATCTGATTCAAACTATATCAGAGAACTTACACCGTCATGGCACCGCAAGTGCTGTTCTTTCAGCGGGAAGTACTCAGCCGCAGGGTAGAACTTGATACCTAGAACATAAAAATACAAACATAGTATTAATGTCTATGAAAGCTCAAATAAAATTAAACATATATGGTGATCAGACTCTATAGTTAAATGTATCCCTATAACACTCACCCATGCGTGCTGCGACACGGTGGTACTCCTGCCGCAGGTGCTCTTGAAGATACACTGGACTATCACCGCGAGGTGGAAAGTCCAGGACACAGACCTCAGGCCAGCGGCTGCAGACGGATGCCAGGTAGTGGGCAAAGTCCACACCAGCCTCAGAGATGGTACGGCTGGACTTGAGGTTGTTGGAGGGAGCGGTCACGACCACGAGCGATGGCCTGCGATCCATGAGCGATGGATGGCGGCT
This sequence comes from Gobius niger, assembly GCF_951799975.1. Taxonomy (NCBI): domain Eukaryota; kingdom Metazoa; phylum Chordata; class Actinopteri; order Gobiiformes; family Gobiidae; genus Gobius; species Gobius niger. The sequence continues at coordinate 19,125 of NW_027639192.1, read as the reverse complement.
GTCGTTCGCGAGCTCGACCTCGAGCTGCGCGGCGCTCGCTCCAGGGGTGCAGCTGATGCCAAACGATACCTTGTTGCCAGGTATCTTGACATAGCCATCTACGAAGTGGCGCAGATGGCTGGCCCCAACAATCAGAACAAACTGGAAAAACACAGCACAATAATAGCAGTTAATAACAACAACATGAAAAGTTACTAAACCAAGTCCAATTTTCTTTAAATAATACGATGTAACATAGATTTGAGTAGATAGATAAAATCATCTGCCAATTGAGTACAATTTTTTACACTTAAAATAGAGGAAAATCAGTTAGACCTATAATATCACAATGCACAGTCATTTCAGTTCATAAGGATTATTGTAATGTTTTTCTTTAATAATAAAAAAAGGCAAACCTTCTTGCTGGGGCTCGGAGGAGGGATGGCCAATTTGTGCTGCTTTCCCGTCAGCTTGGACATTGGCCATCGGCGGACTTTGTGACGGAATCCTGTTCCTTTCGCTAATAAGAAAAGAAAACAAAGAATTCAATTATTAATCTTTATGTTGTACATGTATTTATTTTATATGACTGTACAGTTTACACTTAAGATAGTGACACAAATGAGTAACACTTACGGTAAAGTTCCGCATCATCAGCTGTGGGAGGCTGCACAGGAGCGGGGGTCCGCTCTGCCAACCTCTCCCTAGCTGCCTGGGAACGACGGAAAGACTTTCCACGAGGCATCTGAAATATGAGAAAACATTTAACATGTTATAGAAAAATGTAAGCAAAGATATAATCTATGTAAATGACCAAATCAATGTTTTTGGGCTGATAAACTGTATAAATGAGTGTTTAATAGTACTGTGTACAATGAGTGTTTAATAGTACTGTGTACAATGAGTGTTTAATAGTACTGTGTACAATGAGTGTTTAATAGTACTGTGTACAATGAGTGTTTAATAGTACTGTGTACAATGAGTGTTTAACAGTACTGTGTACATGTGTCATTATTTTGGCACTTGAGTATTTGTCTTAACCTGAAACTCCCTCTTATGGTTAAAAATATACTTTGTTTTAATTTTGAATCATTGGCTCTGCTGTGAGCCTCACACACACATAAACACCCCCCTCCCCCGCCTGTCCCAGCTCCTCTAGGAAACGCCTCCTCAGGTGCATTTTTCAAATATTTTTCCTGCCCCTACAGTCTATACTCGTCACCACGGCAACAGAACTTCAAAAGTGGCGCTGCTGGACAGAGGAACTTCATTGGCTGACTCCACCCTCAGCTCCTCTGATTGGCTCTAAACTCTCACTCTACACTAACTGTGCTGCACATGCAATAGCCACTTCTACCAGAAACAAGTCATAATTAGCTTTAACAAGTTAGAACCAGAACCAAACCAGGACTACATGAGGTCTAACAGTGAAAGACTTGGTCTAACCTAGAACTCCAACAGAAAAGTCCTGCCTTACACAGTATACCTGCTCCCTGAGTCTCTCCCCCTGCTCTGAGCAACAGCATGGCAACGGCATAGCAACGGCATAGCAACGGCATAGCAACGGAGCCACTCATTGGCTGTCCCCCAAGCTTCCCGCGCACACACAGCCAATGAGCGCGCGGCACCATCTCCCGCACACACTCTCCGGGACTTTTCAGTATTTAGCTTTCTTTATACCCATAAAAAACAAATAAAATAAAACTAACAATCACCTTATGTGACTAAAACCACCACAGGCACACACATCTAAACACATGCTCTCAAGCCACGGACTTAAATAACACGAGCAGCTCAAAGAAACCATTTAATTTCCACCGTTTCTCAGACATTACATCAGCCTGGCTGTGGCAGCAGCGCACAAAACCAAGCTTTCCCCACAGTCACCACGATAGAGCTCGATATGTACGCTTAATAACGCTCGAATATACAGATAATATACTTATTACAGCCCCGGGCAGAGCATACACATGTGGCTACTGCTTTAATGCAGCGTTTAGCTTAAATCAGAGCTACTACAGAGAAGAAAAACAGTTCTTACCTTAAGACGTTTTCAGAGATGAATCCAAAAAAGAATCAACTCAGAATAGTCAAAGTAATCCACAGGGAAAAGGCTCAGAAAGGGCTGAAAAGGGCTTCTCGGGGCTTGGTCCAAAAAGGATTAGGCTCAGAGACGCAGAGGGAGAAAGTTATCGGCTCTTGAAGAACTGAAAACTTCCAAAGAGGGGCGGGTCCGCGGAGTTTATATACCGGTCCAACGCGTGACGTCACTCACGTTTCATAGTGCTGATAGGCTGAAAGGTCAAACCATATAAAAACACACGTAATCACGCTTGATTCTCTCTCTCTCTCTCTCTCTCTCTCTCTCTCTCTCTCTCTCTCTCTCTCTCTCCCTCTCTCTCCGCGTGCAGAGCTGTTCGTGACAATCCTCCGCGTGGCCTCCTTGTTTACACCGCGGTGCCTTAAAGCCACAGTACCCAATATTTTTGATAATAATAATGGAAGAGGAGGCCACTATATGTGGTTCATATTGAATAACATATTAAACACATAACATATTTGTAGCATCCTGATTCTTCACAGGGGTGAGTTCACAGCTGCATTTCACTGCACAGACTGCAGAGTCACTTTCACAGAAAGACTTAGTGTCAGTGGAGCAAATATCTGACTTTACACAAAAATAAATGTGTGTGGCCTCTGGCCCTGATGCATGTGCTCAGTTACTTTCTGTAACTCTGGGTCTATCAGTGAATGGTTTGAAACGGAAATGCCATCAAGCTGGGAAAAAACAGTGGCATTAGGACTAAAAATAAAAAAGTGGCATAAAACTCCAAGAAGTTTTATTTTATTAGCGACACATTTGCACAAGATCTGTTTTGTACTTGCTTTGATCAGAAGTTCAGTGGGCAAAAAGCAAAAGCAAAAAGTTAACTTGAATTATTAGTTGCTACAGTCCCCGACCCCGGATGTTTTGATATAGGAATTTTGGAAAATGGGCGCGATAGCGCCCCCTGCAGAGCACCAAATAAAAATGAATGGAGAAAAAAAGTAAACTTTGTCGTAGACAAAAAAAAATTGTCACAGACATCCGTCACGTGACCCCGATCAAAAAGTAAATTATGGCCACGCCCATTTTTCCACCGTGTTGCCATGGCAACGACCCGAAATAAAGTTTGACGTAGCCAAACCAAAATTGGTACACACCTTCGTCATGACTTTCCGAACAAAAAAGTACATTACGTGGTTGCTAGGCAACCCACACAAAGTCGGCCATTTTGGAAAATATTGCGTGATCTGGCGCCGAAGGCGCATTTCTTGCCTTTGCTCTTTTATAAACTCAACCGAGGGTGGCAGGGATGGCATAACGACGTACGGCGCGTTAGCGCCCCCCGGTTATTGCGGTGGCGTGCGACGGCGTGCGCCAACCGGCCAACGCTGCTCGCGAGGGCCTCTAAATGCCGCTTGCGGCTTTAATTCTTATTATTATTATTATTATTATTTTTCCTCTCCCCCAGAAATCCACTTTCCCACCGACGAAAAGTCCTGAATTTTTGCCCAAAATTCAATTTGGTGAAAAGAAAAAACTTCACATCTCCAAATTTCAAAAATTAAAAAAAAAGGCGCGTCAGCGCCCCCTGGAAAAACGACGTTAACATTGCGGCCTATGGCCAGACCCCCCAAAATCCCGAAAAACGCGAAAATTTTAGTTCGTCGCAGACGAAAAAAATTTGGCACAGTGATTGGTCTTATGAAACCAAAAAAAAAAAGATATAACGCGGTTGCTAGGCAACCATCTGTATTGCGGCCATCTTGGCCAGAAGAGCGACCTGGCGCCGAAGGCGCCTTTTCGTGCCCTCGCATTTGAACGAACTCGTCCTAGGGCGTTGAACGCAGCGACTCCCCGGTCGCTCCAGATCATCTACACATGTGGGGCATTAAAAGTTATTAAAAACTTTCTAATAGGATTTCCGGTTTTGTCATGGCAGCGTCATGAATTTGGCGTTCGTTTTCGGCGCTCGCCGTCACCTTCGAAGAGTCATAACTCGCACATACTGTGGCCGATTTGAGCGTAACTTGAATCGTTGGTCGAGTTGTCGGCCCCGGATGTTTTGATATAGGAATTTTAAAAATGGGCGCGATAGCGCCCCCTGCAGAGCACCAAATAAAAATGAATGGAGAAAAAAAGTAAACTTTGTCGTAGACAAATAAAATTTGGCACAGACATCCGTCACGTGACCCCGATCAAAAAGTAAATTATGGCCACGCCCATTTTCCCACCGTGTTACCATGGCAACGACCCAATATCAACTTTGGCATAGCCAAACCAAAATTGGTACAGATGTGCACCATGACTGTCCGAACAAAAAAGTACATTACGCGGTTGCTAGGCAACCAACCTTGGGGCGGCCATATTGGCCAGAAGAGCGACATGGCGCCGAAGGCGCCATTTCATGCCCTCGCATTTGAACGAACTCGTCCTAGGGCGTTGAACGCAGCGACTCCCCTGTCGCTCCAGATCATCTACACATGTGGGGCATTAAAAGTTATTAAAAACTTTCTAATAGGATTTCCGGTTTTGTCATGGCAACGTCATGAATTTGGCGTTCGTTTTCGGCGCTCGCCGTCACCTTCGAAGAGTCATAACTCGCACATACTGTGGCCGATTTTAGTGTAACTTGAATCGTTGGTGGAGTCGTCGGCCCCAGATGTTTTGATATAGGAATTTTGAAAATGGGCGCGATAGCGCCCCCTGCAGAGCACCGAATAAAAATGAATGAAGAAAAAAAGTGAACTTTGTCGTAGACAAACAAAATTTGGCACAGACATCCGTCACGTGACCCCGATCAAAAAAGTCAGAGTGTTGCCATGGCAACGACCTGATATCAAGTTTGGAACAGCTAAACTAAAATTGGTACACACGTGCACCATGACTGTCTGAACAAAAAAGTACACTACATGGTTACAAGGCAACCAACAGGAGGTCGGGTAAATCCTCGCATTTGAACAAACTCGTCCTAGGGCATTGAACGCAGCAACTTCCATGGTCGGTCCAGATCATCTACCTCAGTATTAAAAAATATGAACTTTGTCATAGACAGGAATAAGTTGGCACAGACATCCGTCACATGACCCCAATAAAAAAAGTAAATGATGGCCATGCCACCTTTCCCATTGTGTTGCCATGGCAACGACCTCCAAACCAACATTTGCCAATCCAACAACCCGTTGTTAAGGTTTGGCACAACCAAATCAAAATTGGTACAGACGGGTCTCGTGACAGTCTGAACAAAAAAGTATATCAAATTGTTGCTAGGCAACTAATAGGTCGGCCATTTTGGGTAAATCAACCGACCTGGCCGAAGGCACCATGTCTTGCCTTTACTCTTTAATAAACCCATCCTTGGGTGGCAGTGACATTATGACCACTCCACATCATCCATGCAAAAAGATGATGGTGAGTGGTCTCCCAGCCTCCGAGAGTAAACAAAACTAAAAAATAACGTTTGTCGTAGACAAATGAAACTTGGCACAGACATGATGGACAATTATGGTCACGCCCCATCCCTGAATAAGTTGCCATGGTAACATCCCAAAATCTAAGTCAAGTTTGGTGCAAGCAATTATATCAGAGGCATCCTGTCATTTGCCTTGATTTCTGCTGTCAAGAAGAAATCAGGAACTGTCCATGGTGCTGAATGCTGACAGACATTTAAGCTACAAATGTGAGCGCTGTCCAGTTCAGCACCACAAGACAATGTGGTGTATTTGTTTCCCAGATTGTTCATATAACATCTTAATTTGAAATCTTTACATTGCAATAATAAAAACACAACAAATAACATGAAAATGTGCTGATATGCGCCAACCCGTCCAGACCTGAAATTATTGAAATATGGCTCAAAACCAAGGAGAATCTAATAATCGTTCTAAAAATTGTGCAAATAACGTGGCTGTTTTCCTGGACATAACCAGGAGTAAAGAAACACATCACTGCATTGGCACATTGCTTAAATAATACAAATTCTGATATTTCGGAGCCAATACACATCTTTAGAGTAACAACACAGGATTCAATGAATGGCATTATTTTCTATGTAAAGGATTGATTAAATAAAGGCTTAAAATTCCCACATAACTGAATTAACCCTGTATGTTCCAGACCATAGCTTGACTTTTTTTTTTATCTGGACCTCAGTTAAATTTAATTCAGGACCCCTGACATAAACTAATGATCATTTAGCTTTACACCTTCAACAAAACAGTTAAAAAAGGAGGAAAAACATGAGCAAAATTACACAGACACATATCTTTTTATAGATTTATTTACTTATCATTCAGGTAATGAATTGAAATACAGCACATGAAAAAATAAAGAAAAGACACACATTATATAGTTTTCATAGCAATATTTAATTAAAAAAAAAGTATGAATTAGAAAACAAACACAAAGATACATTGATTGCAAATAACTTTTAATTTTGGTTTTAACAAAATAAATCACCCAAACAATATGAACTATATACATCTAAATTGTAAATACATGTAAATTGGAAAATGGAACGAGATTTAAGTAAAACACTAAAGAGAACAAAATTTAGTTGATTATTTTATACACCTAAGAAACATCAATAGTAATCAATTAAAGTCTTTTAGAACACCATATTTAATCAAAGTATTTTTTTTTACAGTAGATTACAATTAATTTAAATTAGAACAATTATAATTACGGTTACTATTATATACTATTGAAACTTATTACAACTATTATTTCTAGTATAGCTATTATTATAAGAACTATTATTATTATTTTTATTATTACTACTATAACTATTATTATTATTTTATTAACGTGTTAAAATTTAGTATTAGATTAACCTAAATGTTTTATTGAACTAATTTATCCCTCTCTAAGCTAACCTTGAGCAACAGTGGCGAGGAAAAACTCCCTTTAACGGCCAGAAACCTCGGACAGACCCCGGCTCAAGGTAGGTCGTCTGTCTCGACCAAGGACAGACCAAAGGGTCTAAAGCTGGACCAAAGAAGGACCACATAGAAGAAAGGAAACAGAGAAAGGACTGAAGACTAAAGAGTCTAAATGGAGCCAGAAAAAGAAGAAAGGACAACATTGAATCAGGAACAAACAAACAAACATCAGACCAAAGGGTCAAAGCCGACCCATCCAGACCAAAGAGTCTAAATAGGGCCACACTAAAGAGGAAATAAATAGATCTAATAAGACCAACACAAACACCCCACCAGACCAACACAAACACCACACCAGACCAACACAAGCACCTCACCAGACCAAAACAGCACCACACCAGACCAACACAAACACCACACCAGACCAACACAGCACCACACCAGACCAACACAAACACCACACCAGACCAACACAAACACCACACCAGACCAACACAAGCACCTCACCAGACCAACACAAACACCACACCAGACCAACACAAACACCACACCAGACCAACACAAACACCACACCAGACCAACACAAATACCACACCAGACCAACACAAACACCCCACCAGACCAACACAAACACCCCACCAGACCAACACAAACACCACACCAGACCAACACAACACCCCACCAGACCAACACAAACACCACACCAGACCAACAAAAGCACCACACCTAACTAACAAAAGCACCACACCTAACTAACAAAAGCACCACACCTAACTAACAAAAGCACCACACCTAACTAACAAAAGCACCACACCTAACTAACAAAAGCACCACACCTAACTAACAAAAGCACCACACCTAACTAACAAAAGCACCACACCAGACCAACACAACACCCCACCAGACCAACACAGCACCACACCAGACAAACACAACACCCCACCAGACCAACACAACACCCACCAGACCAACACAAACACCACACCAGACCAACACAACACCCCACCAGACCAACACAACACCCACCAGACCAACACAACACCCCACCAGACCAACACAACACCCACCAGACCAACACAAGCACCACACCAGACCAACACAACACCCCACCAGACCAACACAACACCCACCAGACCAACACAACACCCCACCAGACCAACACAACACCCACCAGACCAACACAAACACCACACCAGACCAACACAAACACCCCACCAGACCAACACAAGCACCACACCAGACCAACACAAGCACCACACCAGACCAACACAAACACCACACCAGACCAACACAAGCACCACACCAGACCAACACAAGCACCTCACCAGACCAACACAAACACCACACCAGACCAACACAAGCACCACACCAGACCAACACAAGCACCACACCAGACCAACACAAACACCCCACCAGACCAACACAAGCACCACACCAGACCAACACAAGCACCACACCAGACCAACACAAGCACCACACCAGACCAACACAAGCACCTCACCAGACCAACACAAACACCACACCAGACCAACACAAGCACCTCACCAGACCAACACAAACACCACACCAGACCAACACAAGCACCTCACCAGACCAACACAAACACCACACCAGACCAACACAAGCACCTCACCAGACCAACACAAACACCACACCAGACCAACACAAGCACCTCACCAGACCAACACAAACACCACACCAGACCAACACAAGCACCTCACCAGACCAACACAAACACCACACCAGACCAACACAAACACCACACCAGACCAACACAAGCACCTCACCAGACCAACACAAACACCACACCAGACCAACACAAGCACCCCACCAGACCAACACAAACACCACACCAGACCAACACAAGCACCTCACCAGACCAACACAAACACCACACCAGACCAACACAAACACCACACCAGACCAACACAAGCACCTCACCAGACCAACACAAGCACCCCACCAGACCAACACAAACACCACACCAGACCAACACAAGCACCCCACCAGACCAACACAAACACCACACCAGACCAACACAAGCACCTCACCAGACCAACACAAACACCACACCAGACCAACACAAACACCACACCAGACCAACACAAGCACCTCACCAGACCAACACAAGCACCCCACCAGACCAATACAAACACCACACCAGACCAACACAAACACCACACCAGACCAACACAAGCACCTCACCAGACCAACACAAACACCACACCAGACCAACACAAACACCACACCAGACCAACACAAGCACCTCACCAGACCAACACAAGCACCCCACCAGACCAATACAAACACCCCACCAGGCCAACACAACACCCCACCAGGCCAACACAAGCACTACACCAATCTAACACAAGCACCACGCCAGACCAACACAAGCACCCCACCAGACCAACACAAGCACCCCACCAGACCAACACAACACCACACCAGACCAACACAACACCCCACCAGACCAACACAACATCCCACCAGACCAACACAACACCACACCAGACCAACACAACACCCCACCAGACCAACACAAGCACCACACCAGACCAACACAAACACCCCACCAGACCAACACAAACACCCCACCAGACCAACACAAACACCCCACCAGACCAACACAAACACCCCACTAGACCAACACAAACACCCCACCAGACCAACACAAACACCCCACTAGACCAACACAAACACCCCACCAGGCCAACACAAGCACTACCCCAATCTAACACAAGCACCCCACCAGACCAACACAAGCACCCCACCAGACCAACACAACACCACACCAGACCAACACAACACCCCACCAGACCAACACAACACCCCACCAGACCAACACAACACCACACCAGACCAACACAACACCCCACCAGACCAACACAAACACCCCACCAGACCAACACAACACCCCACCAGACCAACACAAGCACCCCACCAGACCAACACAACACCCCACCAGACCAACACAACACCCCACCAGACCAACACAACACCCCACCAGACCAACACAAACACCCCACCAGACCAACACAAACACCCCACCAGACCAACACAAACACCCCACCAGACCAACACAAACACCCCACCAGACCAACACAACACCCCACCAGACCAACACAAACACCCCACCAGACCAACACAAACACCCGACTAGACCAACACAAACACCACACCAGACCAACACAACACCCCACCAGACCAACACAACACCCCACCAGACCAACACAACACCACACCAGACCAACACAACACCCCACCAGACCATCACAACACCCCACCAGACCAACACAAACACCACACCAGACCAACACAAGCACCTCACCAGACCAACACAAACACCACACCAGACCAACACAAGCACCTCACCAGACCAACACAAACACCTCACCAGACCAACACAAACACTACACCAGACCAACACAAACACTACACCAGACCAACACAAGCACTACACCAATCTAACACAAGCACTACACCAGACCAACACAAGCACCACGCCAGACCAACACAAGCACTACACCAGACCAACACAAGCACTACACCAATCTAACACAAGCACCACGCCAGACCAACACAAGCACCACAGTAGACCAACACAAGTACCACAGTAGACCAACACAAGCACTACACCAATCTAACACAAGCACCATGCCAGACCATAACACAAGCACTACACCAATCTAACACAAGCACCACGCCAGACCAACACAAGCACTACACCAGACCAACACAAGCACTACACCAATCTAACACAAGCACCACGCCAGACCAACACAAGCACTACACCAATCTAACACAAGCACAACGCCGGACCAACACAAGCACTACACCAATCTAACACAAGCACAACGCCAGACCAACACAAGCACTACACCAATCTAACACAAGCACCACGCCAGACCAACACAAGCACCACAGTAGACCAAAAGAACTACACCTGACCAAAAAAGCACTAAACTAGACTAACAGAAGCACCACACCAGGACGAAACAAGCATCAGATCAAACCAAAACAAAAACCAGACCAAAAGGAAGCACTACACCAGACCAAAAGGAAGCACTACACCAGACCAAAAGGAAGCACTACACCAGACTAAAAGAAGCACAACACGAGAATAAAAGAAGCACTACACCAGACCAAAACCAGGACCAGACCAGACTACACCAGAATAAAAGAACTACACCAGACCAAAACAAGCACCAGACTAGACAAAAAGCACTACACCAGACCAGAAGCAGAACACAACAGCAGACCAAAACAAGCATTACACAAAACGAGCATTACACCAAAACTACTCTAACCCTGATCAAATCAAACCAACCGCCAGACCAACACAAGCACCCCACCAGACCAACACAAGCACCCCACCAGACCAACACAACACCACACCAGACCAACACAACACCACACCAGACCAACACAAGCACCCCACCAGACCAACACAAGCACCCCACCAGACCAACACAACACCACACCAGACCAACACAACACCCCACCAGACCAACACAACATCCCACCAGACCAACACAACACCACACCAGACCAACACAACACCCCACCAGACCAACACAAGCACCACACCAGACCAACACAAACACCCCACCAGACCAACACAAACACCCCACCAGACCAACACAAACACCCCACCAGACCAACACAAACACCCCACTAGACCAACACAAACACCCCACTAGACCAACACAAACACCCCACCAGACCAACACAAACACCCCACTAGACCAACACAAACACCCCACCAGACCAACACAAACACCCCACCAGACCAACACAAACACCCCACCAGACCAACACAAACACCCCACCAGACCAACACAAACACCCCACCAGACCAACACAAACACCCCACTAGACCAACACAAACACCCCACCAGACCAACACAAACACCCCACCAGACCAACACAAACACCCCACTAGACCAACACAAACACCCCACCAGACCAACACAAACACCCGACTAGACCAACACAAACACCCCACCAGACCAACACAAACACCCGACTAGACCAACACAAACACCACACCAGACCAACACAACACCCCACCAGACCAACACAACACCCCACCAGACCAACACAACACCACACCAGACCAACACAACACCCCACCAGACCATCACAACACCCCACCAGACCAACACAAACACCCCACCAGGCCAACACAAGCACTACACCAGACCAACACAAGCACTACACCAGACCAACACAAGCACTACACCAATCTAACACAAGCACTACACCAGACCAACACAAGCACCACGCCAGACCAACACAAGCACTACACCAGACCAACACAAGCACTACACCAATCTAGCACAAGCACCACGCCAGACCAACACAAGCACTACACCAGACCAACACAAGCACTACACCAATCTAACACAAGCACTACACCAGACCAACACAAGCACCACGCCAGACCAACACAAGCACTACACCAGACCAACACAAGCACTACACCAATCTAACACAAGCACCACGCCAGACCAACACAAGCACCACAGTAGACCAACACAAGCACCACAGTAGACCAACACAAGCACTACACCAATCTAACACAAGCACCATGCCAGACCATAACACAAGCACTACACCAATCTAACACAAGCACCACGCCAGACCAACACAAGCACTACACCAGACCAACACAAGCACTACACCAATCTAACACAAGCACCACGCCAGACCAACACAAGCACTACACCAATCTAACACAAGCACAACGCCGGACCAACACAAGCACTACACCAATCTAACACAAGCACAACGCCAGACCAACACAAGCACTACACCAATCTAACACAAGCACCACGCCAGACCAACACAAGCACCACAGTAGACCAAAAGAACTACACCTGACCAAAAAAGCACTAAACTAGACTAACAGAAGCACCACACCAGGACGAAACAAGCATCAGATCAAACCAAAACAAAAACCAGACCAAAAGGAAGCACTACACCAGACCAAAAGGAAGCACTACACCAGACTAAAAGAAGCCCTACACCAGAATAAAAGAAGCACTTCACCAGACCAAAAGGAAGCACTACACCAGACTAAAAGAAGCACAACACGAGAATAAAAGAAGCACTACACCAGACCAAAACCAGGACCAGACCAGACTACACCAGAATAAAAGAACTACACCAGACCAAAACAAGCACCAGACTAGACAAAAAGCACTACACCAGACCAGAAGCAGAACACAACAGCAGACCAAAACAAGCATTACACAAAACGAGCATTACACCAAAACTACTCTAACCCTGATCAAATCAAACCAACCATAATCCTCATTGTAATAAAAATTGTCCATAATCGGCAAAATCTAGATAACATCACCTTCAAAGCACCAAACTCCAAAGGCTTTCACATGATAATGTATAAAAATGATGGTATATAAACATGATAATTATAAACATGATAATGAATAAACATGATAATGTAATCAATATCTACTACTCAAACATCACCATGCGTGATAATGAAAAAACATGATTATGAAAAAACATGATAATGTAATCAGTACCTACTAATCAAACATGATCATGCATGATAATACACAAACATGATAATGTATTAAGGCTCATTCATACTTCACAAGATGCAAGAACTTCTTGTTCTTGCACCCTGAGCTGCAGAACAAAATGATGTCATTATTGCCTTGTCGCCGTGGAACTGTCCTCAGTTAGAAAACATTTCCATGGTTTCAAGGCAAAAGTGATTTCATTTAGTTCTGCAGCTCAGAGTGCAAGAACAAGGAGTTCTTGCCTCTTGTGAAGTATGAATGAGCCTTTACACATGATAATGTATCAGTATCTACTACTCCAACATGATCACGCATGATAATGTATAAACATGATAATAAATAAACATGATAATGAATAAACATGATGATGTAATCAGTATCTACTAATCAAACATGATCATGCATGATAATGTATAAACATGATGTATAAAGGCTCATTCATACTTCACAAGACGCAAGAACTTATTGTTTTTGCACCCGTAAGCTGCAGTACAAAATGATGTCATTATTGCCTTGCAACCGTGGAACTGTCCTCAGTTAGAAAACATTTCCATGGTTGCAAGGCAAAAGTGACTTCATTTTGTTCTGCAGCTCAGAGTGCAAGAACAAGAAGTTCTTGTGTCTTGAGAAGTATAAATGAGCCCTTAGACATAATCAGTATCTACTACTCAAACATGATCATGTATGATAATGAACAAACATGATTATGTAATCAGTGACTACTACTCAAACATGATCATGCAGGAAAATGTATAAACATGATAATGAATAAACATGATTATGTAATCAATATCTACAACTCAAACATGATCTTGCATGATAATGTATAAACATGATTATGTATAAACATGATAATATAATCAATATCTACAACTCAAACATCATGCATGACCAACAGCAACACATAATCTAGTCAGTCAAATACTTAAAAGAACAGGCAATCCCTTCGTGATCAGAGAAATATGTTGGCACAACTACAGAGTGAACTTCAAACTGTGTTGTTTTGACATATATATGGTCAATTAGGGTCCCTCTCTCGGTTGTAGGAGAGTCAACATACTGAATATAGCCTCTATCAAGCATCAATTTGGACAATTTGGAAGATTTCAGTATGTCCTCATTAAAGTCTCCAACAATAACAATGGTTCCGCTCTTAGACTGCAGCCAATTAAATAGCCTCTTCAGGTTTTTGATGAACAAAGACATGGCATAAGATGGGGGACGATAAATCACAACAACTAAAATATTGAAAGCCTGATTATTATATGCTATACATTCCAAATCAAAATGAGGTACTGTGACATCATAAGCCCCATTTACATCACAGTACACGCCAACTCCCCCATGTTGTTGGCCACATAACTCTACAAGTGCTGGATTGGTGCTACTATTGTAACTATCACTACGGGACCGACTATGAAATAGGAAATTATCTATTTGCACCGTGTCTAAACACGAGTCAGCACTTAGCCATGTCTCTGTCACAGCAATGCAGTTAGGCCGCCAAAGCTGTGTGCACCGTGTCAAATCGGACACATGCCTACTTAAACCTTGAACATTCATCAAAAACAACACAAAAAAGGGTTCATTGTAGATGGGCCGAGACACACTTTCTGTCAAGAAGGGAGGCATAAAATGTAGAGCAAATTTAACCTGATCATTGCAATAAATGGCTTTTTCTTTGAAGTCTTGGATGGTGAGACCAGACAGGGTTCTTACTCTACTTAATGCTACATATGCTTGACCAGCAGAATCAATTTGATCAAGGGACACAACTGCGTTATCAACAGAAATGCCTTGGACCTTATGAACAGTACAGGCCCACGCAAGTCTAAGTGGAAACTGACGCCGAATGCCACCTTGATTGTTTGCACGTTCCTCCTCCGGTTCAATACGTGTACATCCAGCTAGATCAGGGGACGGGTGTCTATAACGTTGCCTTTTTTGAGAACCAGCAACGCTATCATCAAACAAAATGTAAACTGCTACTGGGAATGTTCTACCTGACCAAATAATGTCTGTAATTGTACCGCATATGCCATTAACAAGGCCATCATTAACGTCTATATTTTTACATAGCATAATGCGTGCTCCGTTACCCAAAAATACCTCCTCTGGCAAGCATGTATGCTCGGTATTTAACAGAGGGGTCATTCTATCCTCCAATTTCCCTGTTTTCTTATTGCGACTATAATCCTTTGCAACTATCTTTACAAAATCTGGGCAGGTTTCACAAAGTTTCTGGTGATTAAAGTCGTCAACTTGCCTATTTCTGGAATAAATATGCAAAGCCTCAGACTCTTCCCCGGTTTCACAAAGTTTTAACAATTCAATATCTGAATTTAGCAGGGATGTAGTCCTAGATCGTGTTCTCAAACGGTTCAGCAATTGGGCAAAATCCTCATCTTTCTGACGCATGATCGTCGTCAATTCCACAAATGAGAATTTTGCCCACAAGTCTGAACTGTCTCCATCTCTATAGAGGGCTGTATCTTTAATTGGCCTTAACTGATAAAAATCCCCTACAGCTATTACACAAATATTACCAAACCGGGAAGAGTCACCTGATTGTTTGATTTGTGTCAGTCTACTGTCAATATATAGCATTAAATTATGGCCGACCATGGAAATCTCATCAATAATCAAAATCTGTAAATCCCTAAATCTGACACGGACAGTATTTGCCTTGTCTTCTAATAATGTTTTGACTGGCTTTGTTGGGGGGACTGGAATGTGAAGAGTATTATGGATAGTAGCTGCTTTTAAATTGTATGCTGCTACCCCTGTTGGTGCGGTAAGTAGGATGCTGATGCCATCAGGATCCCGGCACAAAGGTGCCAGCAACCTGGTCGCTTCATACTGTATTGCTCTAATCAGGTGACTCTTCCCGGTTCCCGCCCCACCCGTAATGAATACATGAAATGGCTCTGGTTTGGTACCCGCTACTTTGTTCAAACACCATGCCCGGATTTTGTAAAAAATGGCCATTTGCTGTTCATTTAATGAACGGACTAAAGCTAAACCCTCTTGCCTACTAAGGATATTATTTTGTCTTTCTATATGGGCTATTTCCTCGTGGCGTACGGCCAACTCAGGAATGGGAAGAGGCTCCTCTTCTTCAGGGCATTGGGCTCGTTGCTGTTCTATTTCCTCGATGCAGTCTAAACGTTCAGATTCCTGCTCGGGACACAACGAAGCCCATCCGCTCTCCAGGACTTCGTCACAGACGATTTCCTCCTGGAGCTTTTCGATGTCTTCTTTTATGACATCAAATTTGCTTCTATTCAATTTAACTATTGAACGTACACTATGTATTGAACCGTCGGAGAACTCAATCCTGCCATTTTTATAAAACAGCAAAAACGTCTCGCAAGTATCCGGTTTCAATTCTGTACGATAGGGCAAATACAGTTCAATCAGGACCCTATAGTACAGTTCTGGATTTTTGGTTTTTGAAGGACGCATATGATCGATTACGGCAGCTTCAGATCTCGTTCGTTTAACAATATATCCGCAATCATTTTGAAGTTGAATGGACTTCTTAGATCTTTGGCTGTTTGAAAGGACGCGATACTCTGACGCAAACGTCGCAATACACATATCATTAAACGCGCCATCGTCAGGACGGTTCTTATACCGGTCCACAATGTTTAGCATCCATATGTCCTCCTCTCGATCTGTTTCCTCAATGGTGCTTAACGGTTTGCTCATTCTAACTATGTTTTCTCCCGTTGGAATAAAAACGAGCTTCCTAGAAGACTCCATCAAATGCATCCCCGTTAATAAATAAATGGCCTCCTGAGCAGATACTTCTCTATTATGGAGGAAAACTGTACCCACTTTTTTCAATGCCTCCTTGGCGTCTAGATTCCCTTTCTGAGCTTCCTTTTGAGAGTTAGCCAATAATAATCCTATCTCCCGTTCCGATTTGCCCATATATGATATTACGTACACAATGCAAGCATAGGGATTGCAAACATATTGAATATCAAAATTTGCATTCCACAATTTGGCGATCCCCCTACTAAAATTATTAATCCAAATCGCGTTGACTTTCCTCATCAAAACAATATGTGTACGACCACCCAAAGAACAATACGCTATTTCAAATACTTCCTGATTAAACCCCAGAGAATCAAACAGATCTTCGGGGAGGACATATGCGCAATCTTTGGCAGAACTAGCTTTTTTGACGGCAGCCACAAGCGCTGCAGCTCGTTCAGCATTTATGGTCCTATGGCATATACATGGCACTTCTCGGGCTTCATCCTGGGGGTTATCTTTATTATCTTTGTGACACTTGGGGCATCTAGGTTTACTAGATCGTTTTATAAAAGTGCGCGCAGACGGGGGACGGGGGAAATTAAAACGACAAACAGTTTTGTTTTTCCTGCATGATTTGGAGTGGTTCTCTGAATGTTTCTGCACAGAGGTGACGATTTCGTGTAACGCATCGTCCTCTGGTGGCAGCTCACAGGTGACGTATTTATCTATAAACGCGATCACCTCTTCATCTGTGTTTACATCTAATTTAGGTGCTCCTCGCACCCACAGAAGTACATGGACATGTGGGGAGCCTCGCTGTTGGAACTCAACGCGGTAAAAATAGTCATCTATTTCTCCTACAGGATGTGCTGGGGACATTAAAACTTCCTTGAGAAATATACGCCAGCGATAATCAAACATCCTAGCCGCGGTAGCCGGATTACGCTGCAAGAGTTCACAACGCTCTGCCCACTCTAAGTCCTCTAAAGTTTGATCACGGCCTTCCTGTCTAAGAACAGTGTTAATTAAGTTTTTCCAGCGCATATCTGCGCTGGAAAAAGAACAGAACCAGGTCGGGTTTTCGCGCTTGTGCAGCAATGCCATCATGTGTCTCTTACCACCGCCCCAATATGGTGGAGAGCCTCTAATCGGCCTAAGAAAACGATAGCCACAATCGCGCTCTACCATCTTCTTAAGTGATTCTTTTAGATCCGAATCATTGCTGCCGCGATCGTGAGGTCGGTTAGGATTAGTATCACCCTTCCGAAGTGCGATGGATACACTAGAGACCACTTGCTGAAGAACCGATAAATAATATGCATAAAAAATGAACGATAAACACCGCGCAAATCGGCCATCGGCATGCATTATACGATTGTTTAAATAACGATATAAAGTTATACGAATCAGCCTTTTGTCAAGAAATGTACCGCGGCCTTGTGGAAACAAACAAGGAAAGCATTTGGCTTCATTTCCCTTATCTGAAAGTAATTTGATAGGGTTGTTACCCTCAGTAGGAGCTAGATTTAAAACACCATCCAAGTACTGATCTAAAATGTGTTGCCCTAAATTCACGGGCAAAGAACAAGTATCCTGAAAGATGCAGTATCGCTGTTGGTCATGCAGGACTTCGTCATCAAGGTTCACCTCAGGATGTTTTCCATCCTCTTGATGTGAATTTGATGACTTGTCCTTACCTTCATCTAAAGAAACATCCATTTCTTCAATGTCAGATTGATCCTGATCTTCTCTAGAAAATTCATTAATCCAAGTTTCATCAAAATTAATATCAGAAAAATACTTATTAATGCTTTTTAAACGCTGAATTGCTAACTTAATGCGCATTGTGTTGACAAACCTATATTTATAATGGCCTTTATATGTTAGCTTACGCTTCAGTTTAATT
>NW_027639193.1:0-46390 GCF_951799975.1 Gobius niger | reverse complement strand
ACGACGTACGAGTAAAAGGTGATGGCGTCCCGCCGCGGCGTCGCCGTGACGATACAGTACATCTGGAATATCTTTATTTAAACATTCAAACTCAGACGAGGGCGCCGGCGTCTCGCGCTCCACAAACCAACGAAAAACAAAACAACTGTCCTTCTGTGTGCCGGGAGCTCCGCCCTCCAGCGCCGCCGAAGCTCCGCCCTCCAGCGCCGCCGAAGCTCCGCCCTCCAGCGCCGCCGAAGCTCCGCCCTCCAGCGCCGCCGAAGCTCCGCCCTCCAGCGCCGCTCCGACCCCCGCGCTCCTGCCAACACAAGGCTCAGGTCACAGAGTGCTCATGATGCAGACGCTGTAATGCACGGCTGGTCCAGCAGGAGGCAGTGTTCAACCGCTTTATAACTGTCACAGGCTGGTCCAGCAGGGGGCAGTGTTCAGCTGCTTTATTACTGTCACAGGCTGGTCCAGCAGGGGGCAGTGTTCAGCTGCTTTATTACTGTCACAGGCTGGTCCAGCAGGGGGCAGTGTTCAGCTGCTTTATTACTGTCACAGGCTGGTCCAGCAGGAGGCAGTGTTCAGCTGCTTTATTACTGTCACAGGCTGGTCCTGCAGGGGGCAGTGTTCAGCTGTTTTATTACTGTCACAGGCTGGTCCAGCAGGAGGCAGTGTTCAGCTGCTTTATTACTGTCACAGGCTGGTCCAGCAGGAGGCAGTGTTCAGCTGCTTTATTACTGTCACAGGCTGGTCCTGCAGGGGGCAGTGTTCAGCTGCTTTATTACTGTCACAGGCTGGTCCAGCAGGGGGCAGTGTTCAGCTGCTTTATTACTGTCACAGGCTGGTCCAGCAGGAGGCAGTGTTCAGCTGCTTTATTACTGTCACAGGCTGGTCCAGCAGGGGGCAGTGTTCAGCTGCTTTATTACTGTCACAGGCTGGTCCAGCAGGGGGCAGTGTTCAGCTGCTTTATTACTGTCACAGGCTGGTCCAGCAGGGGGCAGTGTTCAGCTGTTTTATTACTGTCACAGGCTGGTCCAGCAGGAGGCAGTGTTCAGCTGCTTTATTACTGTCACAGGCTGGTCCTGCAGGGGGCAGTGTTCAGCTGTTTTATTACTGTCACAGGCTGGTCCAGCAGGGGGCAGTGTTCAGCCGCTTTATTACTGTCACAGGCTGGTCCAGCAGGGGGCAGTGTTCAGCTGCTTTATTACTGTCACAGGCTGGTCCTGCAGGGGGCAGTGTTCAGCTGCTTTATTACTGTCACAGGCTGGTCCAGCAGGAGGCAGTGTTCAGCTGCTTTATTACTGTCACAGGCTGGTCCAGCAGGGGGCAGTGTTCAGCTGCTTTATCATCAGCTTCATTAGAAACTTTACAAATGTCACTGAAACTTCAACAGGAAAATGTTAATCATAGAAATCTTGAACTGATGCAAAAGGACTGAATGTTGAGGACGTTTATGTAGAGTCAGTGTTTGGTTCACGTCTCTGCAGATCAAGGTTTATATTTAATTATACTTTAAGGCGAGACGCTGCAGGTGAACAGGAAAAAACATAAATGTAGCGACGTCAATTTGAAACTTTTGCTGAACATCACAGATATAAATATGAGGAAATTAAAATGGCCAAAATTGCCTATATTTTGAAACGAAATCAAAATAATGAATTGATCCAGATTAAATGTTATGGTTTTATTTTATTGACATATTAGTGACTAAGATTTTTTCAGAGGGATTTTGGATATTTTGTTTAGTTTTTCAATAAACTAATCATCAGTGAAAAAATCTGTAAAAATTCAAATTCCGCCAGTTTTTTTGGTTTCAAAGCTGAATAAATCAGGCTAGGAATTAGATATTAAAAAATCCCTCTGGAAAAACCTTCAGAATGTTGTTGTGTCTCAGCCTGTAAAGTTTGGAGTCTGTGGGAGCTTCTATAAGGGCTCAGGCTCTGCCCGAGTGCGGCTTCTCTCATTCAGAGAAAACCAGCCCTGAAGTTTTGTAGCGAGTGCGCATGCTCGGCCCGTTCTTCCACTTTTCCGCTCCGGCGTCTCGTAGGAGGAAAAACACCATATTTGGGTGAAAGCGTCATCACGGGGCCCCTTAGCAGGACACGTGGATGTCAAATCTGTCAATATTTATGAATGAAAACCCGCGGGAAAGACGGCCTTTCTACGCCGACGAAAAAATGACAAAAATGTGACGAAAAAATGACAAAAAATGTGACAAAAAAGTAAAAAAAAAGACAAAAAATTGACAAAAATGTGACGAAAAAATTAAAAAAAAAATGACAAAAATGAAAAAAAAAAAAAATACTAAAATGTGACAAAAAAATGACAAAAATGTGACAAAAAAATAAATTAAAAAAAGACAAAAAGACAAAAATGTAAAAAAAAAAAATGACAAAAATGTAAAAAAAAAATGACTAAAAAATGACAATAAATGTGACAAAAAAATGACCAAAAAATGACAAAAAAGTGACACAAAAATGACAAAAAAATGACAAAAAAGTGACAAAAAAATGACAAAAAAATGACAAAAATGTGACAAAAAAGTGACAAAAAAGTGACAAAAAAGTGACAAAAAAGTGACAAAAAAATGACAAAAATGTGACAAAAAAAGGACAAAAAAAGGACAAAAAAATGACAAAAAAATGACAAAAATGTGACAAAAAAGTGACAAAAAAATGACAAAAAAGTGACAAAAAAATGACAAAAATGTGACAAAAAAATGACAAAAAAATGACAAAAATGTGACAAAAAAGTGACAAAAAAATGACAAAAATGTGACAAAAAAATGACAAAAATGTGACAAAAAAATGACAAAAATGTGACAAAAAAATGACAAAAATGTGACAAAAAAATGACAAAAAATGACAAAAATGTGACAAAAAAATGACTAAAAAATGACAAAAATGTGACAAAAAAATGACAAAAAAATGACAAAAAAGTGACAAAAAAATGACAAAAATGTGACAAAAATGTGACAAAAATGTGACAAAAAAGTGACAAAAAAGTGACAAAAAAGTGACAAAAAAATGACAAAAATGTGACAAAAAAATGACAAAAAAGTGACAAAAAAGTGACAAAAAAATGACAAAAAAGTGATAAAAAAATGACAAAAATGTGACAAAAAAATGACAAAAAAATGACAAAAAAATGACAAAAAAATGACAAAAATTTGACAAAAATGTGACAAAAAAGTGACAAAAAAATGACAAAAAAGTGACAAAAAAATGACAAAAATGTGACAAAAAAATGACAAAAAAATGACAAAAATGTGACAAAAAAGTGACAAAAAAATGACAAAAAAATGACAAAAATGTGACAAAAAAATGACAAAAATGTGACAAAAAAATGACAAAAATGTGACAAAAAAATGACAAAAATGTGACAAAAAAATGACAAAAAATGACAAAAATGTGACAAAAAAATGACTAAAAAATGACAAAAATGTGACAAAAAAATGACAAAAAAATGACAAAAAAGTGACAAAAAAATGACAAAAATGTGACAAAAATGTGACAAAAAAGTGACAAAAAAGTGACAAAAAAGTGACAAAAAAATGACAAAAATGTGACAAAAAAATGACAAAAAAATGACAAAAATGTGACAAAAAAGTGACAAAAAAATGACAAAAAAGTGACAAAAAAATGACAAAAATGTGACAAAAAAATGACAAAAAAATGACAAAAATGTGACAAAAAAATGACAAAAAAATGACAAAAAAGTGACAAAAAAATGACAAAAATGTGACAAAAATGTGACAAAAAAGTGACAAAAAAGTGACAAAAAAGTGACAAAAAAATGACAAAAATGTGACAAAAAAATGACAAAAAAATGACAAAAATGTGACAAAAAAGTGACAAAAAAATGACAAAAAAGTGACAAAAAAATGACAAAAATGTGACAAAAAAATGACAAAAAAATGACAAAAATGTGACAAAAAAGTGACAAAAATGTGACAAAAATGTGACGAAAAAATGACAAAAATGTGACAAAAAAATGAGAAAAATGTGACAAAAAAATGACAAAAATGTGACAAAAAAATGACAAAAAATGACAAAAATGTGACGAAAAAATGACAAAAATGTGACAAAAAATGACAAAAATGTGACAAAAAAATGACAAAAAAAAAGACAAAAAAGTAAAAAAAAAGACAAAAAATTGACAAAAAATTGACAAAAATTGACAAAAAATGACAAAAATGTGACGAAAAAATGACAAAAAATGTGACAAAAAATGACAAAAATGTGACAAAAAAATGACAAAAAAAAAGACAAAAAAGTAAAAAAAAAGACAAAAAATTGACAAAAAATGACAAAAATGTGACAAAAAAATGACAAAAAAATGACAAAAAAGTGACAAAAAAATGACAAAAAATGACAAAAATGTGACAAAAAAATGACAAAAATGTGACAAAAAATGACAAAAAAATGACAAAAAATGACAAAAATGTGACAAAAAATTGACAAAAAATGACAAAAATGTGACAAAAAAATGACAAAAAATGACAAAAATGTGACAAAAAAATGACAAAAAATGACTAAAAAATGACAAAAATGTGACAAAAAAATGACAAAAATGTGACAAAAAAATGACAAAAAAATGACAAAAAATGACAAAAATGTGACAAAAAAGTAAAAAAATGACAAAAAATTGACAAAAAATTGACAAAAAATGACAAAAAATGATAAAAATGTGACAAAAATGTGACCAAAAAAATGACCAAAAAATGACAAAAAATGACAAAAAATGACAAAAATGTGACAAAAAAGTAAAAAAAGACAAAAAAATGACAAAAAATGACAAAAAATTGACAAAAATTGACAAAAAATGACAAAAATGTGACGAAAAAATGACAAAAAATGTGACAAAAAATGACAAAAATGTGACAAAAAAATGACAAAAAAAAAGACAAAAAAGTAAAAAAAAAGACAAAAAATTGACAAAAAATGACAAAAATGTGACAAAAAAATGACAAAAAAATGACAAAAAAGTGACAAAAAAATGACAAAAAATGACAAAAATGTGACAAAAAAATGACAAAAATGTGACGAAAAAATGACAAAAAAATGACAAAAAATGACAAAAATGTGACAAAAAATTGACAAAAAATGACAAAAATGTGACAAAAAAATGACAAAAAATGACAAAAATGTGACCAAAAAATGACAAAAAATGACAAAAAAATGACAAAAATATGACAAAAAAATGACAAAAATGTGACAAAAAAGTGACAAAAAAATGACAAAAAAATGACAAAAAATGACAAAAATGTGACAAAAAAGTAAAAAAATGACAAAAAATTGACAAAAAATTGACAAAAAATTGACAAAAAATGACAAAAAATGATAAAAATGTGACAAAAATGTGACAAAAATGTGACAAAAAAGTGACAAAAAAGTGACAAAAAAGTGACAAAAAATGACAAAAATGTGACAAAAAAATGACAAAAAAATGACAAAAATGTGACAAAAAAGTGACAAAAAAATGACAAAAAAGTGATAAAAAAATGACAAAAATGTGACAAAAAAATGACAAAAAAATGACAAAAAAATGACAAAAAAATGACAAAAATGTGACAAAAATGTGACAAAAAAGTGACAAAAAAATGACAAAAATGTGACAAAAAAATGACAAAAAAATGACAAAAATGTGACAAAAAAGTGACAAAAAAATGACAAAAAAATGACAAAAATGTGACAAAAAAATGACAAAAATGTGACAAAAAAATGACAAAAATGTGACAAAAAAATGACAAAAATGTGACAAAAAAATGACAAAAAATGACAAAAATGTGACAAAAAAATGACTAAAAAATGACAAAAATGTGACAAAAAAATGACAAAAAAATGACAAAAAAGTGACAAAAAAATGACAAAAATGTGACAAAAATGTGACAAAAAAGTGACAAAAAAGTGACAAAAAAGTGACAAAAAAATGACAAAAATGTGACAAAAAAATGACAAAAAAATGACAAAAATGTGACAAAAAAGTGACAAAAAAATGACAAAAAAGTGACAAAAAAATGACAAAAATGTGACAAAAAAATGACAAAAAAATGACAAAAATGTGACAAAAAAGTGACAAAAATGTGACAAAAATGTGACGAAAAAATGACAAAAATGTGACAAAAAAATGAGAAAAATGTGACAAAAAAATGACAAAAATGTGACAAAAAAATGACAAAAAATGACAAAAATGTGACGAAAAAATGACAAAAATGTGACAAAAAATGACAAAAATGTGACAAAAAAATGACAAAAAAAAAGACAAAAAAGTAAAAAAAAAGACAAAAAATTGACAAAAAATTGACAAAAATTGACAAAAAATGACAAAAATGTGACGAAAAAATGACAAAAAATGTGACAAAAAATGACAAAAATGTGACAAAAAAATGACAAAAAAAAAGACAAAAAAGTAAAAAAAAAGACAAAAAATTGACAAAAAATGACAAAAATGTGACAAAAAAATGACAAAAAAATGACAAAAAAGTGACAAAAAAATGACAAAAAATGACAAAAATGTGACAAAAAAATGACAAAAATGTGACAAAAAATGACAAAAAAATGACAAAAAATGACAAAAATGTGACAAAAAATTGACAAAAAATGACAAAAATGGGACAAAAAAATGACAAAAAATGACAAAAATGTGACAAAAAAATGACAAAAAATGACAAAAAAATGACAAAAATGTGACAAAAAAATGACAAAAATGTGACAAAAAAATGACAAAAAAATGACAAAAAATGACAAAAATGTGACAAAAAAGTAAAAAAATGACAAAAAATTGACAAAAAATTGACAAAAAATGACAAAAAATGATAAAAATGTGACAAAAATGTGACCAAAAAAATGACCAAAAAATGACAAAAAATGACAAAAATGTGACAAAAAAGTAAAAAAAAGACAAAAAAATGACAAAAAATGACAAAAAATTGACAAAAATTGACAAAAAATGACAAAAATGTGACGAAAAAATGACAAAAAATGTGACAAAAAATGACAAAAATGTGACAAAAAAATGACAAAAAAAAAGACAAAAAAGTAAAAAAAAAGACAAAAAATTGACAAAAAATGACAAAAATGTGACAAAAAAATGACAAAAAAATGACAAAAAAGTGACAAAAAAATGACAAAAAATGACAAAAATGTGACAAAAAAATGACAAAAATGTGACGAAAAAATGACAAAAAAATGACAAAAAATGACAAAAATGTGACAAAAAAATGACAAAAAAATGACAAAAAATGACAAAAATGTGACAAAAAAGTAAAAAAATGACAAAAAATTGACAAAAAATTGACAAAAAATTGACAAAAAATGACAAAAAAATGATAAAAATGTGACAAAAATGTGACCAAAAAAATGACCAAAAAATGACAAAAAATGACAAAAATGTGACAAAAAAGTAAAAAAAAGACAAAAAAATGACAAAAAATGACAAAAAAATGACAAAAATGTGACAAAAAAATGACAAAAATGTGACAAAAAAATGACAAAAAATGACAAAAAAATGACAAAAAAAAATGACAAAAATGTGACAAAAAAATGACAAAAAAATGACAAAAATGTGACAAAAAATTGACAAAAAATGACGGCGCAGCAGCTACTTCCGGGTCGCCCCCACCTCGCAGACAAAACATCATAAAATAAACATCATTTTTATATCTGACATGAAAACTAAGATGTAAAGGGAGGAAAACAGATACAAATCTCCACTTCCACCACTGCGGGAAACATCAATACTTTCACCTGCCGCGTCGCCTTAAACCTTGTAAAAGGTAAATAACTCCTCCCACGAGTGCCGCACATCGGTGTTTCCGGGTTAGTCCTGTCGTGTTGTGTTGTGTTGTGTCGTGTTGTGATTCTGTGCTGATGTTGTGTCGTTGAGCCTGACTGAGATCCTCGTAATAGCTGGGGGCGGGGTCTCTCACCTGAGCGTCCTCTGAGGGAGGGGCGTCCTGTGTGTGGCGAGGGGGCGGGGTCACTCTGAGGCGTAGGGCAGCTCTGGGGGCGGGGCCTTGGACAGGTCTGGGGGCGGGGCTTTGACGGTGACGGGCTGTGAGGTGCGTCTCGGGGGGGAGGGTTTGGGCTGGGCCTGCTGCTGCATCGTGTCGTAGTACGTCACGCCGCCGTACGTCACCTGCGCCTGAGCCTGGGGGGGGACAGGGACGTTACACACATGAGCCTGAGCCTGGGGGGGGACAGGGACGTTACACACATGAGCCTGGGGGGGGGGACAGGGACGTTACACACATGTAATCACCCCCACCGGGACTGAGCACATTTCCTCCAGCTCAGCTTTACCCAAATCTAAATGAGGCGTCTCTGTCCTGCAGGGAAACGCTTTTAGATTTGGGTAACGCTGAGCTGGAGGCGTTAAACCTCTGACCACCAAAACCAAGTGCGTTCTCTCCTCTTTGCCCTGGTCGTCACTTTTATTTCCCTTATGTGTTTTTGCGATGTTTTTAATCACTTTTTTGCTGGAATTTTGTCATTTTTTAACCGGATTTTGTCACTTTTTGCCTGATTTTTGTCACTTTTTTGCTGGATTTTTGTCGTTTTTTTCCGGATTTTTGTCATTTTTTGTCATTTTTTTCATAATTTTTTATATTTTTTTTTGCCGGATTTTTTTCTTTTTTTTGTCGGATTTTTGTCACTTTTTTTTTCCGGATTTTTGTCTCTTTTTTTTCCGGATTTTTTTCATTTTTTTCATAGTTTTTTATATTTTTTTTGCTGGATTTTGTCCTTTTTCTGCTGGATTTTTGTCACTTTTTTGCCGGATTTTTGTCACTTTTTTGCCGGATTTTTGTCATTTTTTTTCCCGGATTTTTGTCATATTTTTACCGGATTTTTTTCATTTTTTTGCTGGATTTTTGTCATATTTTTCATAATTTTTTATATTTTTTTTGCCGGATTTTTTATATTTTTTTGGCTGGATTTTTGTCATTTTTTTTGCTGGATTTTTGTCTTTTTTCTGCTGTATTTTTTTCATTTTTTGCCGGATTTTTGTCACTTTTTTGCTGGATTTTTGTCATTTTTTTGCTGGATTTTTGTCATTTTTTTTCCTGATTTTTTTCCTGATTTTTTTCAGAATTTTTGTATTTTTTTTGCTGGATTTTTTTCATTTTTTTGCTGGATTTTTGTCATTTTTTTTGCTGGATTTTTGTCTTTTTTTTGCTGGATTTTTTTCATTTTTTTGCTGGATTTTTGTCACTTTATAGATTTTTTGTCGTGTTTACATCCTCATTTTCTTGTTTTCCTTTCCTTATCGCTGTTTTGAAGAAGCTTTAGACTTGGAGAACTTGGAGAAAACATGTTCAGCTGGGAGTTAACAGGTTAAAAGAGGAGTGTTGTTACCTGGGGGGCGGGGTACATGGCGGGGTAGGGGAAGGTCATGACCCCCGGCGGAGGGTAAAACGGCGGTGGGAGGAGCTGCTGCGGTTGCCCCGGCGACAGGGAGACGGGCGGGGCTCCGTAGAGGGCGGGGTTGGTGATGGGGCCGGCCGGTTGGTGCGGATGGAGACCTGAGGACGAGAACATCCACGTGAACGTCGGGCAGAGCGTGTCCACGGCAACGGTAAACAGCTGAGCCTGGACTCGCTTCATGGGTACAGACTCACCTGGATGAGGCAGGTGCATCTCCGGCTGGACCAGCATGCCCTGGGGCGGCAGGGGGGCGGGGCCGTCACCGTGAGCGTAGATTGGTCCCTGGTACGACACTGGGGGCGGAGCAAGGACACGGTAAAGACAACGCGGCAGCTTCATTTTCACAAAAATAACGTCTTTCTCTGGGCTCGTAGTGTCAGTCACATGATCAGTAGCGTGTCAATAGCGTGTTCTTACTGGGCTCGTAGTAGTATTTTTGTCTTTTTTTTGCCTGATTTCTGACATTTTTTTTGCCGGATTTTTGTCATTTTTTGCTGGATTTTTTTAATTTTCTTTCTGGATTTTTGTCATTTTTTGCCGGATTTTTGTCACTTTTTTCCGGATTTTTGTCACTTTTTTTTTTGGATTTTTGTCACTTTTTTTTCTGGATTTTTGTCACTTTTTTTCTGGATTTTTGTCACTTTTTTGCTGGATTTTTGTCACTTTTTTGCTGGATTTTTGTCACTTTTTTGCTGGATTTTTGTCACTTTTTTGCTGGATTTTTGTCACTTTTTTTCTGGATTTTTGTCACTTTTTTTTTCTGGATTTTTGTCACTTTTTTGCTGGATTTTTGTCACTTTTTTGCTGGATTTTTGTCATTTTTTTGCTGGATTTTTGTCATTTTGCTGGATTTTTGTCATTTTTTTTTTCTGGATTTTTGTCATTTTTTGCCGGATTTTTGTCACTTTTTTTTCTGGATTTTTGTCTTTTTTTTTGCCGGATTTTTGTCATTTTTTGCTGGATTTTTTTAATTTTCTTTCTGGATTTTTGTCATTTTTTGCCGGATTTTTGTCACTTTTTTCCGGATTTTTGTCACTTTTTTTTTTGGATTTTTGTCACTTTTTTTTCTGGATTTTTGTCACTTTTTTGCTGGATTTTTGTCACTTTTTTGCTGGATTTTTGTCACTTTTTTGCTGGATTTTTGTCACTTTTTTGCTGGATTTTTGTCACTTTTTTGCTGGATTTTTGTCACTTTTTTTCTGGATTTTTGTCACTTTTTTTTTCTGGATTTTTGTCACTTTTTTGCTGGATTTTTGTCACTTTTTTGCTGGATTTTTGTCATTTTTTTGCTGGATTTTTGTCATTTTGCTGGATTTTTGTCATTTTTTTTTTCTGGATTTTTGTCATTTTTTGCCGGATTTTTGTCACTTTTTTTTCTGGATTTTTGTCTTTTTTTTTGCTGGATTTTTGTCACTTGTTTCCGGATTTTTGTCACTTTTTTTTCTGGATTTTTGACACTTTTTTTTCTGGATTTTTGTCACTTTTTTTTTCTGGATTTTTGTCATTTTTTGCCGGATTTTTGTCACTTTTTTTCTGGATTTTTGTCTTTTTTTTTTTCTGGATTTTTGTCACTTTTTTGCCATATTTTATTCATTTTTTTCTGGATTTTTGACACTTTTTTTTCTGGATTTTTGTCACTTTTTTTTCTGGATTTTTGTCACTTTTTTGCTGGATTTGTGTCACTTTTTTTGCTGGATTTGTGTCACTTTTTTGCTAGATTTGTGTCACTTTTTTGCTGGATTTTTGTCACTTTTTTGCTGGATTTTTGTCACTTTTTTGCTGGATTTTTGTCACTTTTTTTCTGGATTTTTGTCATTTTTTGCTGGATTTTTGTCACTTTTTTTGCCGGATTTTTGTCACTTTTTGCCGGATTTTTGTCACTTTTTTTCTGGATTTTTGTCACTTTTTTTGCCGGATTTTTGTCACTTTTTTTGCTGGATTTTTGTCTTTTTTTTGGCCATATTTTATTCATTTTTTGCCGGATTTTTGTCACTTTTTTACGGATTTTTGTCACTTTTTTCTGGATTTTTGTCACTTTTTTGCTGGATTTTTGTCACTTTTTTGCTGGATTTTTGTCACTTTTTTGCTGGATTTTTGTCATTTTTTGCCGGATTTTTGTCACTTTTTTTGCCGGATTTTTGTCACTTTTTTTTTCTGGATTTTTGTCATTTTTTGCCGGATTTTTGTCACTTTTTTTCTGGATTTTTGTCACTTTTTTTGCTGGATTTTTGTCACTTTTTTCCTGGATTTTTGTCACTTTTTTTTCTGGATTTTTGACATTTTTTTCTGGATTTTTGTCACTTTTTTTTCTGGATTTTTGTCATGTTTGTCGCTGTTTTCGGTCACTTTTTAGTGCTTTTTTGTTGTATTTACATCCTCATTTTCTTTTTTTCCTTTTTTATCGCTGTTTTGAAGAAGCTTTGAGATTTGGAGAACTTGGAGAACAGGATCATTAGCGTGTTCTTACTGGGCTCGTAGTAGTGTCAGTCAGTCACATGATCAGTAGCGTGTCAGTGGCGTGTTCTTACTGGGCTCGTAGTAGTGCCCCTCCATGACGCCCAGGTGCATGGGCGGGGCCGGCTCCGGGACGCTCCTCTGTCTCTGGGACGAGTAGCGCTTGGCTCGGTTGGAGCTCATCTCGTCCAGCGCCTGGAACTGCCCGCTGGGCATCTGTGCGGCGGCGGGCATCGGCGTGCTGGGCATCTGCAGAGGGTTGGTCAGGCCTGGGGGGCACAGGGGCAGGTTACAGGGGGGGGGTTACAGCTCGAGGGTTAATACAATAATACATCATCTTTTTCTTCTTCTTATTCTTCCCATTTTTTGTTTCTTGTTTCCACGATTGTTTTTCCTTTTTACTACTTTTTCCTAATTCCTAATTTTAACACGATTTTCCCACATTTTTAGCCTCATTTTTCCCATGTTTCGAACTTTCCTGTCATTGGACCCGATATGGCAAATCTTCCAGCAAATACTTTAGTATAAATGTCGGATAAAGCATTGTTCAGATATTGAACGGTACCCATGACCCAGTTGGGTGTTTTTTGACCTCTGACCTCAGACTCACCTCTGATCTCATGCTGCGTCCGAAATGGTCAGATTGCTAAGAGCTCTGACGCCAAACCGGATGTGCGTCAGAGATGCTTCCGAATTGGTCTGTCAGTTAGGAAGTAGTTAGGAAAAGGAGCCTTGATGCTAACTATCATAGCCACTTTAGCATAGGGACCTCTGATGCTAACTATCATAGCCACTTTAGCATAGGGACCTCTGATGCTAACTATCATAGCCACTTTAGCATAGAGACCTCTGATGCTAACTATCATAGCCACTTTAGCATAGGGACCTCTGATGCTAACTATCATGGCCACTTTAGCATAGGGACCTCTGGTGCTAACTATCATAGCCACTTTAGCATAGGGACCTCTGATGCTAACTATCATGGCCACTTTAGCATAGGGACCTCTGATGCTAACTATCATAGCCACTTTAGCATAGGGACCTCTGATGCTAACTATCATGGCCACTTTAGCATAGGGACCTCTGATGCTAACTATCATAGCCACTTTAGCATAGGGACCTCTGGTGCTAACTATCATAGCCACTTTAGCATAGGGACCTCTGGTGCTAACTATCATAGCCACTTTAGCATAGGGACCTCTGATGCTAACTATCATAGCCACTTTAGCATAGGGACCTCTGATGCTAACTATCATAGCCACTTTAGCATAGGGACCTCTGATGCTAACTATCATAGCCACTTTAGCATAGGGACCTCTGATGCTAACTGATTAGGAGCTGTGTGCCGTCCCATAAACCACTGTTGATTGACAGGAGCACATTTAATAATAAAAATAAAAATAATTAAAAAGTAAGATTCTGCACAAGCCAAACTTTATAAAAGTGATAAATCCATGTTGTCGTCCCCACAGCTCAGTCACATGTCAGTGTTAAAGAGGAAACTCAGGAAACAGATTAAATGCTTTTGTTTTCATTTAGTAGAAACTTAAGCCACACGGATCATTTGCTGCTGTCGCTTTAAGAAACAGCTGCTGAAATAAAATAAGACTAAAGGGAAATGTTTGGATCATGTGGATTTATTTTTCTCCTTAAATGTCTTTGTTTGGACACTATGTTGTTGTTGGACACTAGGGGGCGACATGCACTTTTGTTTGGCCTGCACTCCACCAATAACTTTAAAGAAGAAGAAAAACAGCTGTTGGTGATGTCACTTCCCTTTCCCCTGTTTAAGGACGGACGGATTGTTCAAATGCTGCTGAAGCTCTAGTTCCCGAACTGCACAGATCTAACAGGTGACCCATGAAAGGTTCAGGAGTTAGATGCGAGTGTTAGAGCTTAGAGGCGATAATGTGATGGTTTCAGACGCAGCCTCAGACTCACCTCTGACCTCAGACTCACCTCTGACCTCAGACTCACCTCTGACCTCAGACTCACCTCTGACCTCAGACTCACCTCTGACCTCTGACCTCAGACTCACCTCTGATCTCAGACTGACCTCAGACTCACCTCTGATCTCGGAGCGGATGTAGGACGTGGGGTTCTGGGTCCAGTTCTGGCCCAGGCTGAGGCGGGCGAGGTCCTGGTCCATGTCGGAGAGGCCGGTGCTCGCCGGCGCAGGCCCCTCCCCCGTGGCGGTGGCCCAGGGCTTGGGCGAGGCGGTGGGCGTGTCCTCCACTGACGCCTGTTTACTGCCCAGGTCGGCGGGCCGCGAGCGCGTGCGCCGCACCAGCGAGTACGACTTCCTCTCCACCGGCCGCTCCGTGGAGGGCGAGCCGTCCCGATTGGCCGAGGCGGGCGATGACGTCACCGGGGGGGACAGGGGGAGGGGCTTCTGCTCCGGCGCCGTTTGGGCATAAACCGCACTTTCGTTTATAACCGGGTCAGCAGCGCCGTCATGGCCGACCGTGACGTCATCGAGCGCTCCTCTGAAGCCACGCCCTCCTCGTGTCGTGGCCACGCCCCCTCCTCCTGCTGTGAACTCCAGCGCCACCTTCTGGCTGTGCCTCTCCCTGGTAAACACAGGCCAGAGCGTTATAAGCCCCGCCTTCACCGAGCGCACTTCTCCAGCTTTACCCAAATCTACAGGAGCTCACAGACCACAGGCATTTGAAAGCTAAGGCCTAAGCTCTTTCCTCCATTTTGTTTTCAGGTTTAGGTAATTTGTCTGTTTTTTGTTGGGGTCACATGTCTGCAGCTTCATCTGTTAAATTACACTAACAAAACTTGACTAAACTTAAATACAGGGCAGAGTTCTGTGGGCGTTACATTTGGGTAAAGCTGAAGTGTGATGGTGGAGGTTCAGAGTAACTCACCCTCTGTTGGGTCCGGGCCGCAGCGCCTCGTTGGTCCTGTAGGGGGGGTTGTTCTGGTTGCGCGTCCTCGGGGGCGGGGCTCTGGGTCTGGGCGCGGAGGGAGCCGATTGGCCGAGGGGCTGTGGGGGAGGGGTTTGTGTGGGCGGTCTGTTGGGCGTGGCGCTCTGCCAGGACCGTAGGGGGCGCTCCTGGTCTCTCCAGCGCTTGTCTCTGGACGGAGACGAGGGTCTGAGCGAGACAAACATCAGCCAGATGTTTAGACAGAATTATATACACTGATGCTCCTCCCCCTCTCACCTGAAGGGGGAGGAGGAGCATCACCTGTTGCTCCTCCCCCTCTCACCTGTTGCTCCTCCCCCTCTCACCTGTCTCTCCTCCTCCCCCTCTCACCTGTTGTAGCTCCTCCCCCTCTCACCTGTTGCTCCTCCCCCTCTCACCTGTCTCTCCTCCTCCCCCTCTCACCTGTTGTTGCTCCTCCCCCTCTCACCTGTCTCTCCTCCTCCCCCTCTCACCTGTCTCTCCTCCTCCCCCTCTCACCTGTCTCTCCTCCTCCCCCTCTCACCTGTTGTTGCTCCTCCCCCTCTCACCTGTCTCTCCTCCTCCCCCTCTCACCTGTTGCTCCTCCCCCTCTCCCCTGTTGTTGCTCCTCCCCCTCTCACCTGTCTCTCCTCCTCCCCTCTCACCTGTTGTAGCTCCTCCCCCTCTCACCTGTCTCTCCTCCTCCCCCTCTCACCTGCTGTTGCTCCTCCTCCCCCTCTCACCTGCTGTTGCTCCTCCTCCCCCTCTCACCTGTTGTTGCTCCTCCCCCTCTCACCTGTTGTAGCTCCTCCTCCCCCTCTCACCTGTCTCTCCTCCTCCCCCTCTCACCTGTTGTTGCTCCTCCCCCTCTCACCTGTCTCTCCTCCTCCCCCTCTCACCTGTCTCTCCTCCTCCCCCTCTCACCTGTCTCTCCTCCTCCCCCTCTCACCTGTTGCTCCTCCCCCTCTCACCTGTTGCTCCTCCCCCTCTCCCCTGTTGTTGCTCCTCCCCCTCTCACCTGTCTCTCCTCCTCCCCTCTCACCTGTTGTAGCTCCTCCCCCTCTCACCTGTCTCTCCTCCTCCCCCTCTCACCTGTCTCTCCTCCTCCCCCTCTCACCTGTTGTTGCTCCTCCTCCCCCTCTCTCACCTGTTGCTCCTCCTCCCCCTCTCACCTGTTGCTCCTCCCCCTCTCACCTGTTGCTCCTCCCCTCTCACCTGTTGCTCCTCCTCCCCCTCTCACCTGTCGCTCCTCCCCCTCTCACCTGTTGCTCCTCCCCTCTCACCTGTTGTTGCCCCTCCTCCCTGTCTCTCCTCCTCCCCCTCTCACCTGTCTCTCCTCCTCCCCCTCTCACCTGTTGCTGCTCCTCCTCCCCCTCTCACCTGTCTCTCCTCCTCCCCCTCTCACCTGTCTCTCCTCCTCCCCCTCACCTGTTGCTCCTCCTCCCCCTCTCACCTGTTGCTCCTCCTCCCCCTCTCACCTGTTGTAGCTCCTCCTCCCCCCTCACCTGCTGCTCCTCCTCCCCCTCTCACCTGTTGTAGCTCCTCCTCCCCCTCTCACCTGTTGTTGCTCCTCCTCCCCCTCTCACCTGTTGCTCCTCCTCCCCCTCTCACCTGTTGTGGCTCCTCCTCCCCCTCTCACCTGCTGCTCCTCCTCCCCCTCTCACCTGTTGTAGCTCCTCCTCCCCTCTCACCTGTTGTTGCTCCTCCTCCCCCTCTCACCTGTTGTTGCTCCTCCTCCCCCTCTCACCTGTCTCTCCTCCTCCCCCTCACCTGTTGCTCCTCCTCCCCCTCTCACCTGTTGCTCCTCCTCCCCCTCTCACCTGTTGCTCCTCCTCCCCCTCTCACCTGTTGTAGCTCCTCCTCCCCCTCTCACCTGTTGTCGCTCCTCCCCCTCTCACCTGTTGTCGCTCCTCCCCCTCTCACCTGTCTCTCCTCCTCCCCCTCTCACCTGTCTCTCCTCCTCCCCCTCTCACCTGTTGCTGCTCCTCCTCCCCCTCTCACCTGTTGCTCCTCCTCCCCCTCTCACCTGTTGCTCCTCCTCCCCCTCTCACCTGTTGTAGCTCCTCCTCCCCCCTCACCTGCTGCTCCTCCTCCCCCTCTCACCTGTTGTAGCTCCTCCTCCCCCTCTCACCTGTTGTTGCTCCTCCTCCCCCTCTCACCTGTTGCTCCTCCTCCCCCTCTCACCTGTTGTAG
This sequence comes from Gobius niger, assembly GCF_951799975.1. Taxonomy (NCBI): domain Eukaryota; kingdom Metazoa; phylum Chordata; class Actinopteri; order Gobiiformes; family Gobiidae; genus Gobius; species Gobius niger. The sequence goes on along the minus strand of NW_027639193.1, from coordinate 29,442 downwards.
CTCCTCCTCCCCCTCTCACCTGCTGCTCCTCCTCCCCCTCTCACCTGTTGTAGCTCCTCCTCCCCTCTCACCTGTTGTTGCTCCTCCTCCCCCTCTCACCTGTTGCTCCTCCTCCCCCTCTCACCTGTTGCTCCTCCTCCCCCTCTCACCTGTTGCTCCTCCCCCTCTCACCTGTTGCTCCTCCCCCTCTCACCTGTTGCTGTTGCTGCTCCCCCTCTCACCTGTTGCTGCTCCTCCTCCCCCTCTCACCTGTTGCTCCTCCCCCCCCTTCTCACCTGTTGCTCCTCCCCCTCTCACCTGTTGCTGCTCCCCCTCTCACCTGTTGCTCCTCCTCCCCCTCTCACCTGTTGCTCCTCCTCCCCCTCTCACCTGTTGCTCCTCCTCCCCCTCTCACCTGTTGCTCCTCCTCCCCCTCTCACCTGTTGCTCCTCCTCCCCCTCTCACCTGTTGCTCCTCCCCCTCTCACCTGTTGCTCCTCCTCCCCCTCTCACCTGTTGCTCCTCCCCCTCTCACCTGTTGCTCCTCCCCCTCTCACCTGTTGCTGCTCCTCCTCCCCCTCTCACCTGTCTCTCCTCCTCCCCCTCTCACCTGTCTCTCCTCCTCCCCCTCTCACCTGTTGTAGCTCCTCCTCCCCCTCTCACCTGTTGTAGCTCCTCCTCCCCCTCTCACCTGTAGCTCCTCCTCCCCCTCTCACCTGTTGTTGCTCCTCCCCCTCTCACCTGTAGCTCCTCCTCCCCCTCTCACCTGTTGCTCCTCCTCCCCCTCTCACCTGTTGTTGCCCCTCCTCCCCCTCTCACCTGTTGCTCCTCCTCCCCCTCTCACCTGTTGCTCCTCCTCCCCCTCTCACCTGTTGTTGCCCCTCCTCCCCTCTCACCTGTTGTTGCTCCTCCTCCCCCTCTCACCTGTTGTTGCTCCTCCTCCCCCTCTCACCTGTTGTCGCTCCTCCCCTCTCACCTGTTGCTCCTCCTCCCCTCTCACCTGTTGTTGCTCCTCCTCCCCCTCTCACCTGTTGTTGCTCCTCCCCCTCTCACCTGTTGTTGCTCCTCCCCCTCTCCCCTGTTGTTGCTCCTCCCCCTCTCCCCTGTTGTTGCTCCTCCCCCTCTCCCCTGTTGTTGCTCCTCCTCCCCCTCTCACCTGTCTCTCCTCCTCCCCCTCTCACCTGTTGTTGCCCCTCCTCCCCTTCTCACCTGTTGTTGCTCCTCCCCCTCTCACCTGTTGTTGCTCCTCCTCCCCCTCTCACCTGCTGCTCCTCCCCCTCTCACCTGTCTCTCCTCCTCCCCCTCTCACCTGTTGTTGCCCCTCCTCCCCCTCTCACCTGTTGTTGCTCCTCCCCCTCTCACCTGCTGCTCCTCCCCCTCTCCCCTGTTGTTGCCCCTCCTCCCCCTCTCACCTGTTGTTGCTCCTCCTCCCCCTCTCACCTGCTCCTCCTCCCCCTCTCACCTGTTGCTCCTCCTCCTCCCCCTCTCACCGTTTGTAGCTCCTCCCCCTCTCACCTGTCTCTCCTCCTCCCCCTCTCACCTGTTGTTGCTCCTCCTCCTCCCCTCTCACCTGTTGTTGCTCCTCCTCCCCCTCTCACCTGCTCCTCCTCCCCCTCTCACCTGTTGCTCCTCCTCCTCCCCCTCTCACCGTTTGTAGCTCCTCCCCCTCTCACCTGTCTCTCCTCCTCCCCCTCTCACCTGTTGTTGCTCCTCCTCCTCCCCTCTCACCTGTTGTTGCCCCTCCTCGCCCGCGGCCGCTCTCCCCCGCTGCCTCCGTTGCGGATGTCGTAGCCGTAGATGGCGATGAGCTCCTCTCGACTCTTCGGCGCCTGCTCTTCTTCTCTGAATCTGTCGTGCTCCCATCGGCCCTCGTCCTTCCACAGCTTCCTGTTCCTCCCTTTGGGTCTGAAACAGAGGAGGTCAGAGCGAGGTCAGAGCGAGGTCAGAGAGCGAGGTCAGAGTGTGAGGTCAGAGCGAGGTCAGAGCGAGGTCAGAGCGAGGTCAGAGCGAGGTCAGAGCGAGGTCAGAGCGATGTTAGAGCGAGGTCAGAGCGAGGTCAGAGCGAGGTCAGAGCGAGGTCAGAGCGAGGTCAGAGGTCAGAGCGAGGTCAGAGCCACGTCAGAGCGAGGTCATCATGGCGGCTCTCACCTCTCCTCCTCGTGGGACGCTCCTCTCAGGTCGTGCTCGAAGAACAGGCCCTTGCGGGGGATGTAGGCGGGGTTCTTCCGGTCCTCGTCGTCGTCCAGCTTCTGTTTCCCGCTGCTCTTGGTCTCGGGGTCGTCGGTGGACTCCTGCTCAGAGACAGCGGTTTCTGAAAGTGTTTCAGAGGAGACGGCCCCCAGAAGAGTGAAGCCACTCCCCCTGCTCACCCGTCCCGCCCTCTCCTCCCCTGTCCCTCTCTCTCCTCCCTCTCTCACCTGTCCCCGCCCACTCTCACCTGTCCGTCCCCGCCCTCTCTCCCCTGTCCCCGCCCTCTCTCCCCTGTCCCCGCCCTCTCTCCCCTGTCCCCGCCCTCTCTCACCTGTCCCCGCCCTCTCTCACCTGTCCCCGCCCTCTCTCCCCTGTCCCCGCCCTCTCTCCCCTGTCCCCGCCCTCTCTCACCTGTCCGTCCCTCTCCACCCTCTGCACCCGTCCCGCCCTCTCCTCCATCTCTCACCTGTCCCCGCCCGCCCTCTCTCACCCGTCCCCGCCCTCTCTCCCCCGTCCCCGCCCTCTCTCACCAGTCCCCGCCCCCTCTCACCAGTCCCCGCCCCCTCTCACCAGTCCCCGCCCCCTCTCACCAGTCCCCGCCCCCTCTCACCTGTCCGTCCCCGCTCTGTCTCTCCCCCGTCACGTTGGCCTTGTCTTCGCTCTTGGGCTCTTCTTTAGTGCAGTTCTCCTCCTGGTCTCTAGGGGGCGTGTGTTCAGGAGGAGGGGGTTTGGTCTCCTCTGCAGGGGCGGAGGCTGTGGTCTCCTCCGTGAACGCCTCTTCCTCCTCCTCCTCATCTCCTCCCTGAAAACACTGAGGTTAATCCAGCTCCTTTAAACCATCAGAACCAAACAGAACGATTCCAGTCAACAGGAGCACCCGCACCACATACTGGTGCTCATTAAGGAGGTCCTGATACCTCCTACAGGAGCACCCGCACCACACACTGGTGCTCATTAAGAGGTCCTAATACCTCCTACAGGAGCACCCGCACCACACACTGGTGCTCATTAAGGAGGTCTTAGATCTGACTTTATTACAGACGACCCTACACCAGAATCTGAGCTGATTGAACCAGAGCTAATGTTGCTAACGCTGTAGCGTCTGCAGTGTTTACGACACACAGGCTAACGCTGCAGCGTCTGCAGTGTTTACGACACACAGGCTAACGCTGCAGCGTCTGCAGAGTTTACGACACACAGGCTAACGCTGCGGCGTCTGCAGAGTTTACGACACACAGGCTAACGCTGTAGCATCTGCAGAGTTTACGACACACAGGCTAACGCTGCAGCGTCTGCAGTGTTTACGACACACAGGCTAACGCTGCAGCGTCTGCAGTGTTTACGACACACAGGCTAACGCTGTAGCATCTGCAGAGTTTACGACACACAGGCTAACGCTGCAGCGTCTGCAGTGTTTACGACACACAGGCTAACGCTGTAGCGTCTGCAGTGTTTACGACACACAGGCTAACGCTGTAGCATCTGCAGAGTTTACGACACACAGGCTAACGCTGCAGCGTCTGCAGTGTTTACGACACACAGGCTAACGCTGCAGCGTCTGCAGTGTTTACGACACACAGGCTAACGCTGCAGCGTCTGCAGTGTTTACGACACACAGGCTAACGCTGCAGCGTCTGCAGAGTTTACGACACACAGGCTAACGCTGCAGCGTCTGCAGAGTTTACGACACACAGGCTAACGCTGCAGCGTCTGCAGAGTTTACGACACACAGGCTAACGCTGCGGCGTCTGCAGAGTTTACGACACACAGGCTAACGCTGCAGCGTCTGCAGAGTTTACGACACACAGGCTAACGCTGTAGCATCTGCAGAGTTTACGACACACAGGCTAACGCTGCAGCGTCTGCAGAGTTTACAACACACAGGCTAACGCTGTGGCGTCTGCAGAGTTTACGACACACAGGCTAACGCTGCTGCGTCTGCAGTGTTTACGACACAGAGGCTAACGCTGCAGCGTCTGCAGAGTTTACGACACACAGGCTAACGCTGCAGCGTCTGCAGAGTTTACGACACACAGGCTAACGCTGCAGCGTCTGCAGAGTTTACGACACACAGGCTAACGCTGCTGCGTCTGCAGTGTTTACGACACACAGGCTAACGCTGTGGCGTCTGCAGAGTTTACGACACACAGGCTAACGCTGCAGCGTCTGCAGAGTTTACGACACACAAGCTAACGCTGCTGCGTCTGCAGAGTTTACGACACACAGGCTAACGCTGCAGCGTCTGCAGAGTTTACGACACACAGGCTAACGCTGCAGCGTCTGCAGAGTTTACGACACACAGGCTAACGCTGTAGCATCTGCAGAGTTTACGACACACAGGCTAACGCTGCAGCGTCTGCAGTGTTTATGACACACAGGCTAACGCTGTAGCGTCTGCAGAGTTTACGACACACAGGCTAACGCTGTAGCGTCTGCAGAGTTTACGACACACAGGCTAACACTGCAGCGTCTGCAGAGTTTACGACACACAGGCTAACGCTGTAGCATCTGCAGAGTTTACGACACACAGGCTAACGCTGCTGCGTCTGCAGAGTTTACGACACACAGGCTAACGCTGCAGCGTCTGCAGAGTTTACGACACACAGGCTAACGCTGTAGCGTCTGCAGAGTTTACGACACACAGGCTAACGCTGTAGCGTCTGCAGAGTTTACGACACACAGGCTAACGCTGCAGCGTCTGCAGAGTTTACGACACACAGGCTAACGCTGCAGCGTCTGCAGAGTTTACGACACACAGGCTAACGCTGCTGCGTCTGCAGAGTTTACGACACACAGGCTAACGCTGCAGCGTCTGCAGTGTTTACGACACACAGGCTAACGCTGTAGCGTCTGCAGAGTTTACGACACAGAGGCTAACGCTGCAGCGTCTGCAGTGTTTACGACACACAGGCTAACGCTGTGGCGTCTGCAGAGTTTACGACACACAGGCTAACGCTGCAGCGTCTGCAGAGTTTACGACACACAGGCTAACGCTGCAGCGTCTGCAGAGTTTACGACACACAGGCCAACGCTGTAGCGTCTGCAGAGTTTACGACACACAGGCCAACGCTGTAGCGTCTGCAGAGTTTACGACACACAGGCTAACGCTGCAGCGTCTGCAGTGTTTACGACACACAGGCTAACGCTGCAGCGTCTGCAGAGTTTACGACACACAGGCTAACGCTGCAGCGTCTGCAGAGTTTACGACACACAGGCTAACGCTGCGGCGTCTGCAGAGTTTACGACACAGAGGCTAACACTGCTGCGTCTGCAGAGTTTACGACACACAGGCTAACGCTGCAGCGTCTGCAGAGTTTACGACACACAGGCTAACGCTGCAGCGTCTGCAGAGTTTACGACACACAGGCTAACGCTGCCGCGTCTGCAGAGTTTACGACACAGAGGCTAACGCTGCAGCGTCTGCAGTGTTTACGACACACAGGCTAACGCTGCAGCATCTGCAGAGTTTACGACACACAGGCTAACGCTGCAGCGTCTGCAGTGTTTACGACACACAGGCTAACGCTGCAGCATCTGCAGAGTTTACGACACACAGGCTAACGCTGTAGCATCTGCAGAGTTTACGACACACAGGCTAACGCTGCAGCGTCTGCAGAGTTTACGACACACAGGCTAACGCTGCGGCGTCTGCAGAGTTTACGACACAGAGGCTAACACTGCTGCGTCTGCAGAGTTTACGACACACAGGCTAACGCTGCAGCGTCTGCAGAGTTTACGACACACAGGCTAACGCTGCGGCGTCTGCAGAGTTTACGACACACAGGCTAACGCTGCCGCGTCTGCAGAGTTTACGACACAGAGGCTAACGCTGCAGCGTCTGCAGTGTTTACGACACACAGGCTAACGCTGCAGCATCTGCAGAGTTTACGACACACAGGCTAACGCTGCAGCGTCTGCAGAGTTTACGACACACAGGCTAACGCTGCAGCGTCTGCAGTGTTTACGACACACAGGCTAACGCTGCAGCATCTGCAGAGTTTACGACACACAGGCTAACGCTGTAGCATCTGCAGAGTTTACGACACACAGGCTAACGCTGCAGCGTCTGCAGAGTTTACGACACACAGGCTAACGCTGCAGCGTCTGCAGTGTTTACGACACACAGGCTAACGCTGTAGCATCTGCAGAGTTTACGACACACAGGCTAACGCTGTAGCATCTGCAGAGTTTACGACACACAGGCTAACGCTGCAGCGTCTGCAGTGTTTACGACACACAGGCTAACGCTGCAGCATCTGCAGAGTTTACGACACACAGGCTAACGCTGTAGCATCTGCAGAGTTTACGACACACAGGCTAACGCTGCAGCATCTGCAGAGTTTACGACACACAGGCTAACGCTGTAGCATCTGCAGTGTTTACGACACACAGGCTAACGCTGCAGCGTCTGCAGTGTTTACGACACACAGGCTAACGCTGCAGCATCTGCAGAGTTTACGACACACAGGCTAACGCTGTAGCATCTGCAGAGTTTACGACACACAGGCTAACGCTGTAGCATCTGCAGTGTTTACGACACACAGGCTAACGCTGCAGCGTCTGCAGAGTTTACGACACACAGGCTAACGCTGCAGCATCTGCAGAGTTTACGACACACAGGCTAACGCTGTAGCGTCTGCAGAGTTTACGACACACAGGCTAACGCTGCAGCGTCTGCAGAGTTTACGACACACAGGCTAACGCTGCTGCGTCTGCAGAGTTTACGACACACAGGCTAACGCTGCAGCGTCTGCAGAGTTTACGACACACAGGCTAACGCTGCAGCATCTGCAGAGTTTACGACACACAGGCTAACGCTGCAGCGTCTGCAGAGTTTACAACACACAGGCTAACGCTGTAGCGTCTGCAGAGTTTACGACACACAGGCTAACGCTGCAGCGTCTGCAGAGTTTACGACACACAGGCTAACGCTGCAGCATCTGCAGAGTTTACGACACACAGGCTAACGCTGTAGCGTCTGCAGAGTTTACGACACACAGGCTAACGCTGCAGCGTCTGCAGTGTTTACGACACACAGGCTAACGCTGCGGCGTCTGCAGTGTTTACGACACACAGGCTAACGCTGCTGCGTCTGCAGAGTTTACGACACACAGGCTAACGCTGCAGAGTTTACGACACACAGGCTAACGCTGCTGCGTCTGCAGAGTTTACGACACACAGGCTAACGCTGCAGCGTCTGCAGAGTTTACGACACACAGGCTAACGCTGCAGTGTTTATGACACACAGGCTAACGCTGCTGCGTCTGCAGAGTTTACGACACACAGGCTAACGCTGCAGCGTCTGCAGTGTTTACGACACACAGGCTAACGCTGCAGCGTCTGCAGAGTTCACGACACACAGGCTAACACTGCCGCGTCTGCAGAGTTTACGACACACAGGCTAACGCTGCAGCGTCTGCAGTGTTTACGACACACAGGCTAACGCTGCAGCGTCTGCAGAGTTTACGACACACAGGCTAACGCTGCAGCGTCTGCAGTGTTTACGACACACAGGCTAACGCTGCAGCGTCTGCAGAGTTTACGACACACAGGCTAACGCTGCGGCGTCTGCAGTGTTTACGACACACAGGCTAACGCTGCAGCGTCTGCAGAGTTTACGACACACAGGCTAACGCGGCGTCCACACCAAACGTGTTTTGGGCGTTAAAACGGCGCCTAAAGCCGTAGTTGGACGCCTGTTGTTACTGAAGTCAGACGCTTGTCACCAATGTCACCGAGCGTCAGACGCTCTGGCCCCGTCAGCTCAGAGTGTGTTTCGTAGAAAACCGGAGCTCAATGCGAGCTAACTGAGCTAACGAGCTATGGTTTTCTCCCAGAGCTAATTGCAGATGTGAGTAATAAACTACAACATCAGCCCGGCTCAGTGATCATTGTTCTTTATGTAGATGTTGGTTTCATTGACTTTATTCGTGCATATTTCTCGTTTTCACGCGAGGACCGGAGGTTTAGCTTAGCATTAGCTTCTCTGGAGCTAATGCTACCACAGGCAAAACAATGAAAATGCTGAAGCTACTGGATAAGTTTCTATAAACACAGGAGAAAATCCACACGGAGCTGAAGTAAAGGAGAAAAGAGAGCATTTATCTGCAGTAATAAGTAACATCTCAGTACTATTGTTAAATACAAATACATACATGAATAAAGCACAAGCACTGAGGAGCTTTAATGAGCTGTTCTGTCTGTGATGGACAGAGACATACAAATAATCTGTTCAATTCTCTTACAAGACTTTACTTAAGGAAATGTAAATGAGCAAATTAACCAATTACAAACCAATCTGTGTGAAAAGGTGAGTCTGTTGAAGAAAATGCCTTGTACTCGTATCGGTATTCGGTATCGGCGAGTACTTTATCAAAGTACTCGTATCGGTTTTAGAAAAAGTGGTATCGCTGCGTCCGTACCTCATCACTAGAGATGGGACGATTAACAATGTCGCTGCGATTCAAAAATGGGGCAATTAATCTATTGCGTGTGCCGTTCACGATTTAGAACGTGATGTCATAATGTCAGGTGGAGGGCGGGGCCAAGACTACTCTGTGGGACAAACACAGCTTTTGTAAGAAATCCCCAAAACAAAAATGAAATGTTGTTCCTCATCAGTTGTGACGGTGACTGGATTCACAAACCTGAATCTGAAAGTCCTTCCTAATGGACTCGGTCGACACTGAACCTGGCCCCAGCTCAAACTAAGCCACTGGTTTTGATCAAAGGAAAGGTCTTTCATGATTGTTCTGAAGTTCTAGGTATAAAATAACGGGGCAGATAAACTGAAAAGGCCTCAATCATAAACACGCTAAAGCACATTTTAAAAACATTCATCTGCAGTTGAGAAAAGGCAGGATCGTTTCTCGTTACCTCAGAGTGAGAGCCATTCTCCTCCGGGTCTGCGCTGTCGTAGTCTGACAGGACCGCTGCAAAAGAGGACGAACGAGGTTAAGACAGAAGAAACCACAGAGAAGAAACCACAGAGGAAGAAACCACAGAGAAGAAACCACAGAGAAGAAACCACAGAGAAGAAACCACAGAGAAGAAACCACAGAGAAGAAACCACAGAGGAAGAAACCACAGAGAAAGAAACCACAGAGAAGAAACCACAGAGGAAGAAACCACAGAGGAAGAAACCACAGAGAAGAAACCACAGAGGAAGAAACCACAGAGGAAGAAACCACAGAGAAGAAACCACAGAGGAAGAAACCACAGAGAAGAAACCACAGAGGAAGAAACCACAGAGAAGAAACCACAGAGAAGAAACCACAGAGAAGAAACCACAGAAGAAACCACAGAGAAGAAACCACAGAGAAGAAACCACAGAGGAAGAAACCACAGAGAAGAAACCACAGAGGAAGAAACCACAGAGGAAGAAACCACAGAGAAGAAACCACAGAGGAAGAAACCACAGAGGAAGAAACCACAGAGAAGAAACCACAGAGAAGAAACCACAGAGAAGAAACCACAGAGAAGAAACCACAGAGAAGAAACCACAGAGAAGAAACCACAGAGAAAGAAACCACAGAGGAAGAAACCACAGAGAAGAAACCACAGAGAAGAAACCACAGAGAAGAAACCACAGAGGAAGAAACCACAGAGAGAAGAAACCACAGAGGAAGAAACCACAGAGGAAGAAACCACAGAGAGAAGAAACCACAGAGGAAGAAACCACAGAGAGAAGAAACCACAGAGGAAGAAACTAGGGCTGCTCGATTATTGAAAAAATAATAATCACGATTATTTTTGTCATAATTGAAATCACGATTATTCAAACGATTATTTTTTTGCCTTTAAAAAAATCCATCAAAAAAAGTGACAAAAATCCATCAAAAAAGTGACAAAAATCCATCAAAAAAGTGACAAAAATCCATCAAAAAAGTGACAAAAATCCATCAAAAAAAAGACAAAAATGCATCAAAAAAGCTACAAAAATGCATCAAAAAAAGTGACAAAAATCCATCAAAAAAGTGACAAAAATCCATCAAAAAAGTGACAAAAATCCATCAAAAAAGTGACAAAAATCCATCAAAAAAAAGACAAAAATGCATCAAAAAAGCTACAAAAATCCATCAAAAAAAGTGACAAAAATCCATCAAAAAAGTGACAAAAATCCATCAAAAAAGTGACAAAAATCCATCAAAAAAGTGACAAAAATCCATCAAAAAAAAGACAAAAATGCATCAAAAAAGCTACAAAAATGCATCAAAAAAGTGACAAAAATGCATCAAAAAAGTGACAAAAATGCATCAAAAAAGTGACAAAAATCCATCAAAAAAAAGACAAAAATCCATCAAAAAAAAGACAAAAATCCCAAAAAAAATTGATAAAAAAAAAACACAAAAAAAATATAATCGATTTTTTGCGATTATGCTAATTTTGTAATCGTTTACTGTTGTGATCGAAATCGTAATCGAATTTCGATTAATTGCACAGTCCTAGGAGAAACCACAGAGAAGAAACCACAGAGAAGAAACCACAGAGGAAGAAACCACAGAGAAGAAACCACAGAGGAAGAAACCACAGAGGAAGAAACCACAGAGGAAGAAACCACAGAGGAAGAAACCACAGAGGAAGAAACCACAGAAGAAGAAACCACAGAGGAAGAAACCACAGAGGAAGATCTTACCTTCTCCAACTCCGTCTTCACTTTCCTGTAACAGAGAAACAAACATGACGTTATTGACCTGACAGAGAAACTCCTCCTACAGCAGCTCTAACACAGTGAGGTGAGAAACCCCTGGAGCGTAATCACTGACGGAGAAGAAAACCGGCCTCATAACCCAGTGCTTCCCAACCAGGGGCACGGGGACCCTAAGTAACATCGTGAAACCAGGCTTTACACGCTTTGTAATAATCACATGTACTAAAAGTAAATAAACCAGGCCTGAATGTAGAGCAATGACTATGTTTGTGCTGCCTTTAAAGAACTGATAAGAGAACAGACACTGCACCCAGGAAGTGTTTGTATGGAGGCATCCTTAGCGATCCCCATCCCTGCGTGAATATGAAGCAAAGAGTCTGATGACCCACAGACGGAGGTTAATCCACCAGGACACATTCAGAAAATACATCACACTTTATCTGACTGAGCTCAGCTTATTCCAACAAACAGCCTCAAAAACACAACGTTTACAAGGGCTGTGCAATTCATCGAAATTCAATTACAATTTCGACTACAACAGTGAACGATTACAAAACTAGCATAATCGCAAAAAATCGATTTTGATTTTTTTTTTTTTTTGCTAAGCAGACTTACGTTATTTCAGGCCGCTGGGATTATTTTCCCTTTGCTTTTCACGTGCCACGGCTCAGGCTTTTGTCTGACATAAAAACAAACAGTGCTGTGTGATGATGTCATCAGGCCGCACTGCTTAGTTTACTTGCGCAAAAAAATATAGTTTTTCTGTGACTGTCTCTGATGGATGTTTGGTGAACCTTCGCCAGAACCAAAGTGGATTAACTTTTATAACCAACGCGAGTAACACAATGTAAACAGCGATGGACCAGAGGGTGAGTCAATCCAAATGCGGGTTAGCATGTGTGTTAGCATATTAGCTTGTGTGTTAGCATATTAGCATGTGTGTTAGCCATTTATGAAGCTGTGTTGCAGATGTTGTATAACTGCATCGTGAAGTATCTTCACTTATTGCTGTTTATTTATATTACGGTAAAGTATGTGCGGAGAGAGGGGGCGGAGTTAACTGAATTGAAGCGTTGTGTCTTCCGGGTTCGAAAAATACCTCCAGAAAACACTTATATTTATCACAAAAATGAGGCTCCATAATGGTAGAGGTACAATATATCATATACATGCCTATACTTAACTTTGGAATGGCTAAAATAGCAGGATATAGGAGCTTTAATCAAGGCGTACTTGAAATCATTTGCACTTTTATGACTGTTCAGAAAACAAAGTGTAGTGTTTTGATTAATAAATAAATAAAATAAAGATACTTTTTTTTTAAAGGCAACAAATAATCGTTTGAAAAATTGTGATTTCAATTATGACAAAAATAATCCTGATTATTATTTTTTCAATAATCGAGCCGCCCTAACGTTCACTTTCACTTCTGATTCAGTTTGAACTTTCTTTTGGAGCTCTCTTTAGACGCCAAGTCCTGAAAAACAAATTATGAATGAGTTGCGATTAAACGGAGCAGACCGTGTAAACCAGGCAGGGAAACAGCCGTGGCAAAGCTCTGCTAGCTGCTGGTAAACACATCGAACTCACTTAATGTGAACAACTACAGTACTTGAACTTTTAAAATATCCAATGGCTGCTAATCCCATAATGCTTAGCGATATGACATCACATTCCCGAACTCCATAGAGCACACTGGTAGTAGTTCCCAAATGTTTTCAATATGGAGAAGCCCGAGAGTCGACCCCCATGGAGCTGTAAGTTATACTTTAATCTTTACTAATCCCTGCAGACCACAATCCCTTACAATCCCAATTAAAAGGATCTTTCCTCTAAATGTGTGCAGACTGTTCGATTAGGATGGCACGAAGACGTTTAACTATGAAACACTTTACAGAAAACTGGGACGAAATACAAGGATATATTTAATCCTTGTATTTCAATAAGAGCCTCTTATTGTTAATTAGTGAAAAATAAAAATCTCCAGGCCAAACTCGTAACTTTGCTGGGAAATCCTCAGCAGTGAACCTTTCTGTAATCGTGGGTCCCGACACCACATCACTTGAGAACCACTGATCTGGAATGTTCCGCAGTGGGGCTATAACATGTCCTATAACATGTCCTTTATCATGCTACAGCACAAAATACATCCATTCACTTTCATTTACAGTGGAGCCTTTAAAACGAAGACCCAGACCTTTCCTCACAGGCTTCACACACAGAACCACAGCCTCCTCTTTAAACAACACAAACACAGAAGATTGGACGTTAATCATATGAGCTGGAATATATCAGTGACCCTTAAATAAGTGTGTGTTCGTGTGTTTAGTGGAGGAAAAAGGAGCTCTTCAAGATCTGGTCTCCACCGAACACCGGCGGCTCTGTCCCCGCGCAGCCCCGGCCGGAGTCCCGCCAGTCCCGGACCTACCGATAGAATCCTCTGCGGGACGTGTCCGGGGGACTGCAGCGGGTTTACGGAGGGACAGAACTGCACTGAAAGGGTCAAAACGATCGACGCAACCCGTTAGCTTGGATTAGCCCGTGCTAGCCGTTAGCCGCAGTCGCAAACTCGGGAGTCCACGTCGCTCCTGCCGCCCGTTAGCCGAGTTAGCAATGTTAGCTTGGATTAGCTTGTGCTAGCTGCTAGCTGTTAGCCGCAGTCACATACCCGGAGCAAACGTAGCTCCTGGGCCCGCTCCTTCCGCTCGTTAGTCCCGTTAGCACTGTTAGCCTGTATTAGCTTGTGTTAGCTGCTAGCTGTTAGCCGCAGTCACATACCCGGAGCAAACGTAGCTCCTGGGCCGGCTCCTTCCGCCCGTTAGCCCCGTTAGCACTGTTAGCCTGTATTAGCTTGTGTTAGCTGCTAGCTGTTAGCCGCAGTCACATACCCGGAGCAAACGTAGCTCCTGGGCCGGCTCCTACCGTCAGTTAGCCTCGTTAGCACTGTTAGCCTGTATTAGCTTGTGTTAGCTGCTAGCTGTTAGCCGCAGTCACATACCCGGAGCAAACGTAGCTCCTGGGCCGGCTCCTACCGTCAGTTAGCCTCGTTAGCCTGCCTTAGCTCCCGTTAGCCGCACTTACACACTCGGACTCCGCGTCGCTCTTGGGCCCGCTCCTTTCTCCCGGGACCACGACGGGCACCACCTCCTCCCGGGGCCGGGGCTTGGTGGAGGGGGAGGCCGGCCTGGAGGAAGCCGACCTGGCGCTGTCGGACCCGGAGCAGGACTCGTCCTCACTGTCCTGAGACGCGCGCCTCCTGCGTCTCCGCCGGTCCGCCATCTTAGGGCTGAGTGGAGCCGGAAGCGCGCGGCCTTGTGGGTAATGCTGTTCTTCCTCTGACCGCGGTGAGGCTGAGGCTGGTGCTGCCCCCTCCAGCCGGGGGAGAAGAGGGTCAACGAGTCTATATTTAGGCTCGATTTTACCACCTGAAAATTTTAATATTTCCAAAAAGAGAAAAAACTTGAAAAAAAAAAAACTCCCTACCTGGACCCGAGCACAATTAACAATGTTTCATAATTAATACTGGGGGAAAAAGTAATATTCCCAATGATATATAAGATAGATAGATAGATAGATAGATAGATAGATAGATAGATAGATAGATAGATAGATAGATAGATAGATAGATAGATAGATAGATAGATAGATAGATAGATAGATAGATAGATAGATAGATAGATAGATAGATAGATAGATCTGCTGTATTTTTACCCTGACAAACGAGGCCACACACGTCCCTGAGGTGGAAGGTTTACTGCATTTGTTTACTAAGAATCCCTCGAAAAGAACTCAAAATCTCATAGAAATGAACAGACATGTTTGAGTCACACAGATGTTGCAAACAGATGTTACAAACAGAAATGTTCCGCTGTGATCAAAGACACCGCAGCGACACCACCACATGAACATCAGTCTCATCAGCAGGGGGCGCTCCACTGGAAGATCTTTAATAAAACTAAAGATAAGACACGATTACTTAGGGACGCACCGATACTACTTTTCTAAAACCGATACAAGTACAAAGTATTTTTCTCAAACGTACTTTCTGTCCTGCATCGTGTTTAAACTGACTCCGTGTGGATATCGGTGCATCCCTACTTTACACTGTGTTTACAAGAGGAACATCTAAGTCAAAAGTAATAAATAAATCACACAAAGTCTGCGCTAATATAAAAAATAAAAAAGCGAAACATTCTGCAGTCGACATGAGCTCAGTCAGTGTTAGAAAAGAGTCTATAAAAAGTTTCCTGTTGTTTCCTTTGCACTCGGTTTGAGAAGAGTCACAAAATGTCATTGCCCTGTGTTCAAATGTGTTACTACGGCAACGCCCTGTCCAGAGTTTAATCAGCTTTGTTCCTCAGGGCGTGGCCGGTGGAGGTCACCTGTTCCTCAGGGCGTGGCCAGTAGAGGTCACCTGTTCCTCAGGGCGTGGCCGGTGGAGGTCACCTGTTCCTCAGGGCGTGGCCAGTGGAGGTCACCTGTTCCTCAGGCTGTGGCTGATGTCTTGTAGGGAGGAGTTGATCTGGCTGAAGGTCTGAGCCATGTTCCTCAGGGTGTCCAGGATCTGCTGCTGGTTCTGCAGGAGCAGCAGCATCACGTCCGGCCGTGCGGACTGAGTAAACGGGTGGGTCTGAGCGCGCTCAGTAAACGGGTGGGTCTGAGCGCGCTCAGTAAACGGGTGGGTCTGAGCGCGCTCAGTAAACGGGTGGGTCTGAGCGCGCTCAGTAAACGGGTGGGTCTGAGCGCGCTCAGTAAACGGGTCGGTCTGAGCGCGCTCAGTAAACGGGTGGGTCTGAGCGCGCTCAGTAAACGGGTCGGTCTGAGCGCGCTCAGAGACGTGATTCGTCTGGGAACAGTCTGTGACGAAGTTGTTCTGAGCGTGTTCTGAGAAGGGTTCAGTCTGAGCATGCTCCGTGACGTGGTTGACCTGATGAAGGTGCTCCGTCAGGGCGCTGTTCTGAGCGTGCTCCGTCAGGGCGCTGTTCTGAGCGTGCTCCGTCAGGGCGCTGTTCTGAGCGTGCTCAGTAGACACAGAGGTGGAGGTGGAGCTGGGGTCGGAGTCTGCAACAAACAGAAGAGTTTAGAAACTGTCCACGGTCTCCATATTTAACAGGAACTGATGAGGCGAACACACTGTGCTCCTGAGGCGAACACACTGTGCTCCTGAGGCGAACACACTATGCTCCTGAGGCGAACACACTGTGCTCCTGAGGCGAACACACTGTGCTCCTGAGGCGAACACACTGTGCTCCTGAGGCGAACACACTGTGCTCCTGAGGCGAACACACTGTGCTCCTGAGGCGAACACACTGTGCTCCTGAGGCGAACACACTGTGCTCCTGAGGCGAACACACTGTGCTCCTGAGGCGAACACACTGTGCTCCTGAACCTCCTCTCGCTGCTCCTCACTGCAACGCTCCAATACTGGTAGCGAATATCGGAGCCGATACTGGAAAAAATACGATATCGGGTATCGGCTACAAATATCCGATACTGAACCGATACCAGTTTTGCCTCAATGTCTTAAAAACACAACTTTCACACCTAAACCTCAGTGAATATATATATATATATATATGTATATGGACATATATACAGGATATATGTATATGGACATATGTATATATATGGACATTTGTATATATGGTCATTTGTATATATGGTCATTTGTATATATGGTCATTTGTATATATGGTCATATGTATATGTGGACATGCTGTATATCATTTTAAAGCTGAGAACCAGGAGAAGTTAGTTTTAACCTCCGCAAATGTATCAATGATCGCGGCGCAAATGATATAATTGATCAATGATAATGAAAATCAATCACTGTTTTGATCTGACTCTGGAGATGAGAGGAGGGGGGGGGGGGGCGGAGCCCAGTGTGGCTGGTTTACATGCATGAGCCTCGCGTGTGTTCACTAACGTGCACGGTCCTGACGAATAATAAACAAACCAACTTTACTCTGGGCTCGAGTTTAGTTCAGTCAGAGGCGTGTAGTAGTACATGTAGTTTACATGTTGTATGTTGACATGTAGTTCACATGTAGTTTACATGTTGTATGTTGACATGTAGTTCACATGTAGTTCACATGTAGTTCACATGTAGTTCACATGTAGTTTACATGTTGTATGTTGACATGTAGTTCACATGTAGTTCACATGTAGTTCACATGTAGTTCACATGTAGTTTACATGTTGTATGTTGACATGTAGTTCACATGTACTTTACATGTACTTTACATGTAGTTCACATGTAGTTTACATGTTGTATGTTGACATGTAGTTCACATGTAGTTCACATGTAGTTCACATGTAGTTCACATGTAGTTTACATGTAGTTTACATGTAGTTCACATGTAGTTTACATGTAGTTCACATGTAGTTCACATGTAGTTCACATGTAGTTCACATGTAGTTCACATGTAGATCACATGTAGTTCACATGTAGTTCACATGTAGTTCACATGTTGTATGTTGACATGTAGTTCACATGTAGTTCACATGTAGATCACATGTAGTTCACATGTAGTTCACATGTAGTTCACATGTAGTTCACATGTTGTATGTTGACATGTAGTTCACATGTAGTTCACATGTAGATCACATGTAGTTCACATGTAGTTCACATGTAGTTCACATGTAGTTTACATGTTGTATGTTGACATGTAGTTCACATGTAGTTCACATGTAGTTTACATGTTGTATGTTGACATGTACTTCACATGTAGTTCACATGTAGATCACATGTAGTTTACATGTTGTATGTTGACATGTAGTTCACATGTAGTTCACATGTTGTATGTTGACATGTAGTTCACATGTAGTTCACATGTAGTTCACATGTAGTTCACATGTAGTTTACATGTTGTATGTTGACATGTAGTTCACATGTAGTTCACATGTAGTTCACATGTAGTTCACATGTAGTTCACATGTAGTTTGCATGTTGTATGTTGACATGTAGATCACATGTAGTTCACATGTAGTTCACATGTAGTTTACATGTTGTATGTTGACATGTAGTTCACATGTAGTTCACATGTAGTTCACATGTAGTTTACATGTTGTATGTTGACATGTAGTTCACATGTAGTTCACATGTAGTTCACATGTACTTCACATGTACTTCACATGTACTTCACATGTACTTCACATGTAGTTTACATGTACTTCACATGTACTTCACATGTAGTTTACATGTACTTCACATGTAGTTCACATGTAGATCACATGTAGATCACATGTAGTTCACATGTAGTTCACATGTAGTTCACATGTTGTATGTTGACATGTAGTTCACATGTAGTTCACATGTAGATCACATGTAGTTCACATGTAGTTCACATGTAGTTTACATGTTGTATGTTGACATGTAGTTCACATGTAGTTCACATGTAGTTCACATGTTGTATGTTGACATGTAGTTCACATGTAGTTCACATGTAGATCACATGTAGTTCACATGTAGTTCACATGTAGTTCACATGTTGTATGTTGACATGTACTTCACATGTAGTTCACATGTAGATCACATGTAGTTCACATGTAGATCACATGTAGTTCACATGTAGATCACATGTAGATCACATGTAGTTCACATGTAGTTCACATGTAGTTCACATGTAGTTCACATGTAGATCACATGTAGTTCACATGTAGTTCACATGTAGTTTACATGTTGTATGTTGACATGTAGTTCACATGTAGTTCACATGTAGATCACATGTAGTTCACATGTAGTTCACATGTAGTTTACATGTTGTATGTTGACATGTAGTTCACATGTAGTTCACATGTAGTTCACATGTTGTATGTTGACATGTAGTTTACATGTAGTTCACATGTAGTTCACATGTAGTTTACATGTTGTATGTTGACATGTAGTTCACATGTAGTAGTACATGTAGTTCACATGTAGTTCACATGTAGTTCACATGTAGTTCACATGTAGTTTACATGTTGTATGTTGACATGTAGTTCACATGTAGTAGTACATGTAATTCACATGTAGTTCACATGTAGTTCACATGTAGTTTACATGCATGTTAAGTGTAGTTTACATGCATGTTAAGTGTAGTTTACATGCATGTTAAGTGTGTTAGGGTCAGGGTCATGTGACTCACCGCTGAGCAGCGGCTCGCTCTTCACCGTGGTCACGTGCACGATGGTGGGCGTGAGCCCCGGCTCCTGCTTCACTCCGCGGGGCCTGCGCTCCCAGGGCCCCCCCGGGTCCTCCCAGGGCCCCCCCGGGTCCTCCGGGGCACAGTCCGGCTCCAGTTTGACCGGACAGTCCCGGTCCAGGATGGCCAGGATCCGTTTGTCGGTCGGTCTGAGCTCCGCGTCATCGCCGCGCTCCGTCGCCACGCGCAGGCGCTTCTTGGCCTCGATCTTGATGTCGCTCCACTTCTTCTTGACCTCCCCCAGGGTCCTCCGGTTCCGGAAGCAGCTGGCGGAGTTCACGGCCTCCGTCACTTGTTTCCAGAGCTGCGTGCGCTGCCACAGCGGCACTTTGTCCTGAGGAGCGGCCAGGAGCTTCTTCCTCCGCGCGGACACTCCGCGCAGCAGCGCGCTCACCTCCGCCTCAGAGAAGTTCCTCTTCCTGCTCCTCAGGAGCGACTCTCCGTCTGCGCGGGCCCCGGGGCTCAGGCTGCAGGGCCCCGGGGAGGACATGCCCAAACACCGGCCTGAGGCTCCGGGAGCACCGGCCTTTAGCTCTGGAGCCCTTCCGCTGCGGCGGCACAGAGCGGCCCCTGCGCGCACGGAGCCGCCATCACAACAAGGACACTTCCGCCGACACTTCCGGGTCCAGCACAGGTGTCAGTGCGCCACCTGCCGGCCTGAGCGCTCACCACACCGGCCTGAGCGCCTCCACACCGGCCTGAGCGCCTCCACACCGGCCTGAGCGCCTCCACACCGGCCTGAGCGCCTCCACACCGGCCTGAGCGCCTCCACACCGGGGCCTGAGCGCCTCCACACCGGCCTGAGCGCCTCCACACCGGCCTGAGCGCCTCCACACCGGGGCCTGAGCGCCTCCACACCGGCCTGAGCGCCTCCACACCGGCCTGAGCGCCTCCACACCGGCCTGAGCGCCTCCACACCGGGGCCTGAGCGCCTCCACACCGGCCTGAGCGCCTCCACACCGGCCTGAGCGCCTCCACACCGGGGCCTGAGCGCCTCCACAGTCCTCCAGTCTCTTACAGACATGTACTGCGTGTACTGCGTGTACTACTGTGCACCCCAATGTGTGATGGTCATGAAACTGAATAGAGGTTTTATATTCTCAGTTCTTTCTTCTTCAGGAGAAACTGCTTCACTGTAACTGTTGGTTCATGAACGAGAATCTAAAGGAAACAAAGTACTCAAGTACTCACTGTACTCAAGTACTCACTGTACTCAGGTACTCACTGTACTCAAGTACTCACTGTACTCAGGTACTCACTGTACTCAAGTACTCACTGTACTCAAGTACTCACTGTACTCAGGTACTCACTATACTCAAGTACTCACTGTACTCAAGTACTCACTGTACTCAGGTACTCACTGTACTCAAGTACTCACTGTACTCAAGTACTCACTGTACTCAGGTACTCAAAAGTACACAAGTAGCTCTTTCTCCAGGTACTTTTTTCCTGCGCTTTGACTGAGTGACCAGAGGGGGCAGTACAGTTACATTTACTCAAGTACACGTCACTTTTGACAGTACTTTCATACAGTACTTTTTACTTCTACTTGAGTAACATTGAAGTGAGCAAATCCTTTATTTTGGCGTAAACTGTATTTCATCATTTGTTTCATGAATCAGTGACTTTTATTAAAGTTTGTCCCGTCGGGAAAGCCCTTCACCTCTGTGTAATGTAATATAATATTTTGTTTGTTTGTTTGTTAACTTTATTGTCCCCGTAGGGAAATGTGTCCTCTGCATTTAACCCATCCTTCGATGCCGCTGGGGCGACCCGTAAGGAGCAGTGGTCGACGGCAGTGCCGCGCCCGGGGACCCGTCTCCATGATGTGGAGCCAGGCTGATGGTCAGAATCACCTGGCTGGAGGATTCACCTATTGCACATGTTTTTAGTGGTAGGGGAAACCGGAGTACCTGGAGGAAACCTACGCAGACACGGGGAGAACATGCAAACTCCACACAGAAAGGCCCCGTCCTTGGTGGGAGTCGAACCCAGGACCTTCTAGCTGTGAAGCGGAGGCGCTAACCGCTGCGCTACCGTGCCGCCCGGTAGCGCGGCACGGTAGCGGTATATATTATATTATATATATTATATAATATAATATATGTAATATAATGTAATATAATGTAATATATTATGTAATGTAATGTAATGTAATGTAATGTAATGTTATGTAATGTAATGTAATGTAATATAACACATAAATATAACATATTCAGTTTGGACAAACTGCTCCTCAGAGAAACATTAAACTTTCCTCTGAACAAACTTAAATAAATCGATAAAGTTAATCCTGTATTTGTTACTTTAATGAATGTTTTCATTCTGCAGCTGCAGTCACATGACTGTATTCACTCTGTCCCAGACTAATAAACTAATAAACTAATAAATAAACTAATAAAGTAATAAAGTAATAAATAAACTAATAAAGTAATAAATAAACTAATAAACTAATAAATAAACTAATAAAGTAATAAAGTAATAAATAAACTAATAAACTAATAAATAAACTAATAAATAAAGTAATAAAGTAATAAAGTAATAAATAAACTAATAAACTAATAAATAAACTAATAAACTAATAAATAAACTAATAAACTAATAAATAAACTAATAAATAAAGTAATAAAGTAATAAAGTAATAAATAAACTAATAAACTAATAAATAAACTAATAAACTAATAAACTAATAAAGTAATAAAGTAATAAATAAACTAATAAACTAATAAACTAATAAACTAATAAACTAATAAATAAACTAATAAATAAAGTAATAAAGTAATAAAGTAATAAATAAACTAATAAACTAATAAATAAACTAATAAACTAATAAACTAATAAAGTAATAAACTAATAAATAAACTAATAAACTAATAAACTAATAAAGTAATAAAGTAATAAATAAACTAATAAAGTAATAAACTAAACTCTGCCCCTGATGGAGAAACAACCTCGTCCTCGTTGTTTGTTTGAACTAAATCAAAGTAAATCACAGACTCAGAGTTTATTGCTCTCCTTTACTTTTATTCTTTTTGACTCTTCATTTGTCGTTGCTCGAGGAGGAGGAGGCTGATTGGCCGCTGGACGTGGCGCCCTCAGCTGATTGGCCGCTGGAGGTGGCGCCCTCAGCCCATTGGCCGCTGGGGCCCGGGGGGCGGGCCTTAGGAAGTGGCGACGGTGGCGGTGGCGGAGGAGGATGAAGAAACAACATGGCCGTCCACCACCTCCTCCACGACGGTGATGACGCGCGTCTTGGTGGTGGTGCTGGTGGTGGTCAGGCTGTGGACCAATCAGAGCGCAGCATCAGTACCACATTTGAACAGTTAAAGTGCAGTGGGCGCGTGCAGTACCTCTCTCCGTCCAGCAGGCGGCGGTACTCTGCGATCTCCAGCTCCAGCCGGGTCTTGATGTCCAGGAGGATGGAGTACTCGTGTCCCTGTCGCTCCAGGTCGGCCCGGAGCTGCACCAGCTGCTCCTCCATGGAGGTTACCTGAGGGGGCGGGACTTACGTCACAGGGGTACCACAGGGCCCTGGCTTTGGACCGCCGCTCTTTGGCTGCGTCCGAAACGAGCAGATTGGTAAGAGCCAAGAAGCTTCCGAATTGGTCTGTCAGTTTGGAAAAGGAGCCTCGATGCTAACTATCATAGCCACTTTAGCATAGGGACCTCTGATGCTAACTATCATAGCCACTTTAGCATAGGGACCTCTGATGCTAACTATCATAGCCACTTTAGCATAGGGACCTCTGATGCTAACTATCATAGCCACTTTAGCATAGGGACCTCTGATGCTAACTATCATAGCCACTTTAGCATAGGGACCTCTGATGCTAACTATCATAGCCACTTTAGCATAGGGACCTCTGATGCTAACTATCATAGCCACTTTAGCATAGGGACCTCTGCTGCTAACTATCATAGCCACTTTAGCATAGGGACCTCTGATGCTAACTATCATAGCCACTTTAGCATAGGGACCTCTGGTGCTAACTATCATAGCCACTTTAGCATAGGGACGTCTGATGCTAACTATCATAGCCACTATAGCATAGGGACCTCTGGTGCTAACTATCATAGCCACTTTAGCATAGGGACCTCTGGTGCTAACTATCATATCCACTTTAGCATAGTGACCTCTGATGCTAACTATCATATCCACTTTAGCATAGGGACCTCTGATGCTAACTATCATATCCACTTTAGCATAGTGACCTCTGGTGCTAACTATCATATCCACTTTAGCATAGGGACCTCTGATGCTAACTATCATATCCACTTTAGCATAGTGACCTCTGGTGCTAACTATCATAGCCACTTTAGCATAGGGACCTCTGGTGCTAACTATCATAGCCACTTTAGCATAGGGACCTCTGATGCTAACTATCATATCCACTTTAGCATAGTGACCTCTGGTGCTAACTATCATAGCCACTTTAGCATAGGGACCTCTGGGGCTAACTATCATAGCCACTTTAGCATAGTGACCTCTGATGCTAACTATCATAGCCACTTTAGCATAGGGACCTCTGGTGCTAACTATCATAGCCACTTTAGCATAGCGACCTCTGGTGCTAACTATCATAGCCACTTTAGCATAGTGACCTCTGGTGCTAACTATCATAGCCACTTTAGCATAGGGACCTCTGATGCTAACTATCATAGCCACTTTAGCATAGGGACCTCTGATGCTAACTATCATAGCCACTTTAGCATAGGGACCTCTGGTGCTAACTATCATAGCCACTTTAGCATAGGGACCTCTGGTGCTAACTATCATAGCCACTTTAGCATAGAGACCTCTGATGCTAACTATCATAGCCACTTTAGCATAGGGACCTCTGATGCTAACTATCATAGCCACTTTAGCATAGGGACCTCTGATGCTAACTATCATAGCCACTTTAGCATAGGGACCTCTGATGCTAACTATCATAGCCACTTTAGCATAGGGACCTCTGGTGCTAACTATCATAGCCACTTTAGCATAGGGACCTCTGATGCTAACTATCATAGCCACTTTAGCATAGGGACCTCTGATGCTAACTATCATAGCCACTTTAGCATAGGGACCTCTGATGCTAACTATCATAGCCACTTTAGCATAGCGACCTCTGATGCTAACTAACCAGTGATTAGGAGCTATGTGCCGTCCCATAATCCATAGAAACTTAAGCCACATGGATCATTTGCTGCTGTCGCTTTAAGAAACAGCTGCTGAAATAAAATAAGACTAAAAGGGAAATGTTTGGATCATTTGGATTTATTTTTCTCCTTAAAAGTCTTTGTTTGGACACTATGTTGTTGTTGGACACTAGGGGGCGACATGCACTTTTGTTTGGCCTGCACTCCACCAATAACTTTAAAGAAGAAGAAAAACAGCTGTTGGTGATGTCACTTCCCTTTCCCCTGTTTAAGGACGGACGGATTGTTCAAATGCAGCTGAAGCTCTAGTTCCTGAACTGCACAGATCTAACAGTCATGAAAGGTCAAGGGTCAGAGGTCAGTGTCAGAGGTTGTGATGTGATGGTTTCAGACGCAGCTAAAGTCTAGTTTTCAGTTCAGCCATTTCTGCTCCATCAGAGGAAGTTCTCACTGACCTGGCTCTGGTATCCGGCGAGCTGCATCGCATATCTGCCCTGGATCTCCCCCAACGACGACTCCAGAGACGATTTCTGCAAGAACATCAGGCCTGTCAGAGCCAGTACTGCAGAGGAGGAGGAGGAGTAGTAATAGTAGTAGTAGTAGTAGTAGTAGTAGTAGTAGTAGTAGTAGCAGTAGTAGTAGTAGTTGTCGTACTGACCATGCTAAGCTGGGACTGCAGCTCGATCTCCAGTGACTGCAGAGTGCGTTTGGTTTCCGTGATTTCGGATCGAGACGTCTGGAGCGTCGTCGTCTGCGTGATCACCTCCTTGTTCAGCGCCTCGGTCTGTGGAGGAGAACATGAGGAGAACATGAGGAGAACATGAGGAGAACATGAGGAGAACATGAAGAGAACATGAGGAGAACATGAAGAGAACATGAGGAGAACATGAAGAGAACATGAGGAGAACATGAGGAGAACATGAGGAGAACATGAGGAGAACATGAGGAGAACATGAGGAGAACATGAGGAGAACATGAGGAGAACACGAAGAGAACATGAGGAGAACATGAGGAGAACATGAAGAGAACATGAGGAGAACATGAAGAGAACATGAGGAGAACATGAAGAGAACATGAGGAGAACATGAGGAGAACATGAGGAGAACACGAGGAGAACATGAGGAGAACATGAGGAGAACATGAGGAGAACATGAGGAGAACATGAGGAGAACATGAGGAGAACATGAGGAGAACACGAAGAGAACATGAGGAGAACACGAGGAGAACATGAGGAGAACATGAGGAGAACATGAGGAGAACTTCGGGCCAAACAAGCGCCTCAGTCACAAAGTTCTAGCACGTGAAGGTTTGCCTCAGGTCTTAAAGTATCTGGTCATCATTTCCTCGTGTTTTTGTGACTTGATCCTTGAAAGACGAGTCCTGTGAACTTCAGTGACACTGTTTAAATCTTCTACTAAAGGAGCAGAGCTTTGTCCACGTGGAGACTCTTCCATGTGGACAAAGCTCTGCTGAAGGAGCAGAGCTTTGACCCAACATGAAGCTCTCCATCGTGAAGGAGCTACAGCCGGAAACGTGTGTAAATACCTTGGATGTGAACCAGCTCTCCAGGTCCCTCTGGTTCTTCGCCGTCACGGTCTCGTAATGTTCTCTGATGTCGGCCATGACTTTGGTGAGATCTTCCTGAGGAGACGCGTCGACCTCCACGTGGACCTGTCCGCTCATCTGAGAGCGAAGGGCCAGGAGCTCCTGGGGGACCGAGAGGAGCGTCAGACGTCAGTGAAGCTCCACAAACATCTGCAGACTGAGTGGTAAAGTGTCCCTCACCTCCTCGTGGTTCTTCTTGAGGAAGATCAGCTCCTCCCTCAGCCCCTCGATCTGCATCTCCAGGTCTGAACGAGACAACGTCAGCTCGTCCAGGACCCTCTTCAGCCCCGCGATGTCGGCCTCCACAGACTGACGCATGGACAGCTCGTTCTCATACCTGAGGGAGGGAGGGCATCCGGGTCAGAGCGCAGAGTGTGTGTGTTCCTGTACTTACTACTGTGAGAGGACCAGCAGAGTGAGGACACTTCAGGAGGTCCTCACTTCTCTGTTGTTTGAGGGTTAGGTCTGGGTAGTGCATTATGAGTGTCCTGACTAAGATAGAAGTACAAGACTGTGTGTGTATATGTGTGTGTGTATATGTGTGTGTGTATATGTGTGTGTGTATATGTGTGTTTGTATATGTGTGTTTGTATATGTGTGTTTGTATATGTGTGTTTGTATATGTGTGTTTGTATATGTGTGTTTGTATATGTGTGTGTGTGTGTGTGTGTGTGTGTGTGTGTGTGTGTGTGTATATGTGTGTTTGTATATGTGTGTTTGTATATGTGTGTTTGTATATGTGTGTTTGTATATGTGTGTTTGTATATGTGTGTTTGTATATGTGTGTGTGTGTTTGTATATGTGTGTGTGTGTGTGTGTGTGTGTGTGTTTGTATATGTGTGTTTGTATATGTGCGTGTGTGTGTTCTCACTTCATCTTGAAGTCGTCGGCGGCGAGGCGGGCGTTGTCGATGGACAGGTGGACGGCGCCGTTCACGCGGATGGCGTCCTGGATCTGCAACGACAAACTCACGTAAGTACAAGTACAAGTACAAGTACAAGTAGCAGAAGTACTGGAGTACTGCAGTGATAGTTGGGCAGTAGGGGGCAGTGTTCTGGCCTGTGATGGTGACGTAGTGCCCGCTGTAGGGGCGTGTTCGGGGCGTGTTTGGGGCGTTAGGGGGCGGGACTTACCCTCCCGGTGATGTCGGCGATGCTGACGTAGTGCCCGCTGTAGAGGCGTGTTCGGGGCTGTAGGGGGCGTGTTTAGGACAGTAGGGGCGGGACTTACCCTCCCTGTGATGTCAGCGATGGTGACGTAGTGCCCGCTGTAGGGGCGTGTTCGGGGCTGTAGGGGGCGGTGCTTAGCCTCCCTGTGATGTCAGCGATGGTGACGTAGTGCCCGCTGTAGGGGGCGTGTTCGGGGCTGTAGGGGGCGTGTTTAGGACAGTAGGGGGCGTGTTCGGGGCTGTAGGGGGCGTGTTTAGGACAGTAGGGGGCGTGTTGGGGGCTGTAGGGGGCGTGTTCGTGGCTGTAGGGGGCGTTAGGGGGCGTGTTTAGGACAGTAGGGGGCGGTGCTTACCCTCCCGGTGATGTCGGCGATGCTGACGTAGTGCCCGCTGTAGGGGCGTGTTGGGGGCGTGTTTAGGACAGTAGGGGGCGTGTTTAGGACAGTAGGGGGCGGGACTTACCCTCCCGGTGATGTCGGCGATGCTGACGTAGTGCCCGCTGTAGGGGCGTGTTCGGGGCTGTAGGGGCGGGTTTAGGACAGTAGGGGGCGTGTTTAGGACAGTAGGGGGCGGGGCTTACCCTCCCGGTGATGTCAGCGATGCTGGCGTAGTGCCCGCTGTAGGGGCGTGTTCGGGGCTGTAGGGGGCGTGTTCGGGGCTGTAGGGGCGTGTTTGGGGCGTTAGGGGGCGTGTTTCGGGGCGTTAGGGGGCGTGTTTAGGACAGTAGGGGCGGGACTTACCCTCCCCGTGATGTCGGCGATGCTGACGTAGTGCCCGCTGTAGGGGCGTGTTCGGGGCTGTAGGGGGCGTGTTAGGGGCGTGTTCGGGGCGTTAGGGGGCGTGTTTAGGACACCAGGGGGCGGGACTTACCCTCCCCGTGACGTCGGCGATGCTGACGTAGTGCCCGCTGTAGGGGCGTGTTCGGGGCTGTAGGGGGCGTGTTAGGGGCGTGTTCGGGGCGTTAGGGGGCGTGTTTAGGACACCAGGGGGCGGGACTTACCCTCCCCGTGACGTCGGCGATGCTGACGTAGTGCCCGCTGTAGGGGCGTGTTCGGGGCTGTAGGGGCGTGTTCGGGGCTGTAGGGGCATTAGGGGGCGTGTTTGGGGCGTTAGGGGGCGTGTTCGGGGCTGTAGGGGCATTAGGGGGCGTGTTTGGGGCGTGTTTAGGACAGTAGGGGCGGGACTTACCCTCCCCGTGATGTCGGCGATGCTGACGTAGTGCCCGCTGTAGGGGCGTGTTCGGGGCTGTAGGGGGCGTGTTAGGGGCGTGTTCGGGGCGTTAGGGGGCGTGTTTAGGACACCAGGGGGCGGGACTTACCCTCCCCGTGACGTCGGCGATGCTGACGTAGTGCCCGCTGTAGGGGCGTGTTCGGGGCTGTAGGGGCGTGTTCGGGGCTGTAGGGGCATTAGGGGGCGTGTTTGGGGCTGTAGGGGCATTAGGGGGCGTGTTTGGGGCGTGTTTAGGACAGTAGGGGGCAGGACTTACCCTCCCGGTGATGTCGGCGATGCTGGCGTAGTGCCCGCTGTAGGGGCGTGTTCGGGGCTGTAGGGGCATTAGGGGGCGTGTTTGGGGCGTTAGGGGGCGTGTTTAGAACAGTAGGGGGCGGGGCTTACCCTCCCGGTGACGTCGGCGATGCTGGCGTAGTGCCCGCTGTAGGGGCGTGTTCGGGGCTGTAGGGGCGTGTTCGGGGCTGTAGGGGCATTAGGGGGCGTGTTTGGGGCGTTAGGGGGCGTGTTTAGGACAGTAGGGGGCGGGACTTACCCTCCCGGTGATGTCGGCGATGCTGACGTAGTGCCCGCTGTAGGGGGGCTGGGTTAGGGGGCGGTGTTCGGGGCTGTAGGGGCGTGTTTGGGGCGTTAGGGGGCGTGTTTAGGACAGTAGGGGGCGGGGCTTACCCTCCCGGTGACGTCGGCGATGCTGGCGTAGTGCCCGCTGTAGGGGCGTTTTCGGGGCTGTAGGGGGCGTGTTCGGGGCTGTAGGGGCATTAGGGGGCGTGTTTAGGACAGTAGGGGGCGGGCTTACCCTCCCGGTGACGTCGGCGATGCTGGCGTAGTGCCCGCTGTAGGGGCGTGTTCGGGGCTGTAGGGCATTAGGGGGCGTGTTTGGGGCTGTAGGGGGCGTGTTTAGAACAGTAGGGGGCGGGCTTACCCTCCCGGTGATGTCGGCGATGCTGACGTAGTGCCCGCTGTAGGGGTGTGTTCAGGGCTGTAGGGGCGTGTTCGGGGCGTTAGGGGGCGTGTTTAGGACAGTAGGGGGCGTGTTTAGGACGGTAGGGGGCGGGACTTACCCTCCCGGTGATGTCGGCGATGCTGACGTAGTGCCCGCTGTAGGGGCTGTAGGGGGCGTGTTCGGGGCTGTAGGGGCGTGTTTGGGGCGTTAGGGGGCGTGTTTAGGACAGTAGGGGGCGGGGCTTACCCTCCCGGTGATGTCGGCGATGCTGACGTAGTGCCCGCTGTAGTCCCGGGTCTGCGGCCCCACCCTGCCTCGATGAACTGCCGGATCTTCAGCTCCAGCTCGCCGTTCGC